>NC_057797.1:326189493-326199063 GCF_018294505.1 Triticum aestivum
CCCCGCGCGGGCTGCGGCGGGCCGCGGTGATGGGAGTCCCGGCAAGGACACGTGTCAGCTCCCGGTTGGGCAGGCAGTGGCGGCGAACACGTCCGGGTCCGTCCGGACGTGTCCGGTAGCGGCGGAGATCCGATTTTTAGGGTTTCGGAGAGGGGATCCGCGAATTTGATGGAGGGGTCTTTATATAGGGGTAGAGGGAGCTAGGAGAGTCCAAATGAGGTGTGGTTTTCGGCCACGCGATCGTGATCGAACGCTCTAGATGATGGAGAGGGTTTTGGTGGGTTTTGGGCCAAAGTGGAGGGGTGTTGGTATGCAACACACATGAGGCCTTTTCGGTCCCTCGGTTAACCGTTGGAGCATCAAACGAAGTGCAAATGGTACGAAACTTGACAGGCGGTCTACCGGTAGTAAACCAAGGCCGCTTGGAAAGTCTCGGTCCAATCCGGAAATGTTTAATTCCCACACACGAAAGAAAGGTAGAAATGACCACCGGAGGAGAACGAAGCGTCGAAATGCAAAACGGACAATGGGGAAAATGCTCGAATGCATGAGATGAACACGTATGCAAATGCAATGCACATGATGACATGATATGAGATGCATGACAACGATAACAACACACGGAGAGAAAGACCCGAACCCGAGAAAATAAAATAACTTAACGCCGGAAACGGCAAGAGTTGGAATACATATTGGGAAAGTCATATCCGGGGTGTTACAACACTCCACCACTGCGAAAGGATCTCGTCCCGAGATCTAGGACTGAAAGAACGCCGGGTACTCAGAACGGAGGTGATCCTCGCGTTCCCAGGTAGCTTCACGGTCAGAATGGTGTGACCACTTGACTTTGAGGAATTTGATTGACTTGTTGCGAGTCTTGCGTTCAATCTCTTCAAGAATAGCAACTGGGTGCTCGCGATAAGAGAGATCTTCTTGGAGCTCAATGTCCTCGAAGTTGACGGTGCGGTCAGGAGTCTTGAAGCACTTTCGAAGCTGAGAGACATGGAACACATCATGAACATTTGCAAAGTTTGAAGGAAGCTCGAGTTGATAGGCGAGACCGCCTCTCTTGCTAACAATCTTTAAAGGTCCCACATATCTGGGGGCAAGCTTCCCTTTGATACCGAAGCTACGAGTACCTTTCATAGGAGAGACACGAAGGTAAACATGATCTCCGATCTCAAAAGCCAAATCGCGGTGCTTACTATCATAGTAGCTCTTCTGGCGGGATTGGGCTGCTTTGAGGTTATCTCGAATGACTTTGCATATTTCCTCTGCCTCTGTGATTAAGTCATTACCCAAAAGCTGACGTTCACCAGTTTCAGACCAGTTGAGAGGGGTATGGCACTTCCTGCCATACAGAATTTCAAATGGGGCCTTGCCCGAACTTGCTTGAAAACTGTTGTTGTAGGAGAATTCAGCATAAGGAAGACAATCCTCCCACTTCATGCCGAAGGAGATCACACAAGCCCTGAGCATATCTTCAAGAATCTGGTTGACATGCTCGACTTGACCGCTAGTTTGAGGATGGAAAGCTGTGCTGAAGCGGATGTTGGTCCCCATGGCCTTCTGAAAAGAATCCCAAAACTTGGAGGTAAAGATGCTGCCACTGTCTGAAGAGATCACTAATGGAATACCATGCAGAGAGACAATTCGAGAGGTATAGAGCTCCGCCAATTGAGCTGCAGTGATCGACTCTTTGATAGGCAAAAAGTGAGCCACTTTGGTGAGTTTGTCGATGACAACGAATATAGCATCATTGCCACGCTTGGACTTTGGAAACCTAGTCACGAAGTCCATCTCAATGTGGTCAAACTTCCATTCTGGAATAGCAAGAGGTTGGAGGAGACCCGTTGGCCTTTGGTGTTCTGCCTTCACTCTTCTGCAGACATCACACTCCTTTACGAACTGAGCAATCTCGTGCTTCATTCGTGTCCACCAATATGCCTGCTTGAGGTCCTGATACATCTTCGTACTCCCAGGGTGGATGGAGAGGAGAGAATTGTGAGCCTCGTTCATGATCACTTTACGGAGGTCACCTTTGGGCACGACAATACGATCCTCGAAGAAGAGAGTGTCCTTGTCATCAAGGCGGTAGCACTTGTACTTGGGTTAACTCTTGGCAATCCCAATCTTCACCTTTTTCACCATAGCATCAAGAAGCTGGGCTTGGCGAAAGTGGTCTTCCAAGGTAGGAGAGACTTGAAGGTTGGCGAGGAAACCTTGAGGAACAACTTGCAGGTTAAGTTTGCGGAAAGATTCACAAAGCTCAGTTGATAAGGCTTGAGAATCAGACTGTTGCAATAAGCCTTTCTGCTCAATGCGTCAGCAATCACATTGGCCTTGCCTGGAGTATACTCGATACTCGGATTATACTCTTGAATCATTTCGACCCATCGAGTTTGCCTGAGGTTGAGATTAGGCTGAGTGAAGATGTACTTGAGACTCTTGTGGTCAGTGAAGATGTCCACTTTTCTTCCCAATAAGAGATGTCTCCAAGTCAAAAGAGCATGCACAACTGCCGCCAACTCGAGATCATGAGTGGGGTATTTCTTCTCATTGGGCTTCAACTAGCGAGAGTTATAAGCAACAACTTTCTTCTCTTGCATCAATACTGCGCCAAGACCTTGGAGAGAGGCATCACAAAAGACCTCGTACGGTTTGGATTCATCAGGAGGAGTCAGAACTGGAGTAGTGATCAATTTCTCTTTCAAAGTGTTGAAAGCAATGTCACACTCCGGAGACCAAACGTACTTGACGTGCTTCTGGAGAAGATTTGAGAGAGGCTTCGCGATCTTACAAAAGTTTTCAACGAATCTTCGACAGTAGCTTGCGAGACCGAGGAAGCTACGGAGTTGCTTCACATTCTAAGGAGGTTACCAATTCACAATTGCAGACACCTTCTCAGGATTCACCGCAATGCCCTTGGCAGAGATGATATGACCAAGATAAAGAACCTCATCGAGCCAAAATTCGCACTTGGAGAACTTGGCGTAGAACTGGTGTTCCCTCAGCTTATCAAGCACCAAACGCAAGTGCTTAGCATGATCTTCCTTGTTCTTCGAGAAAACCAGAATGTCGTCCAGATAGACCAAAACGAAGTCATTGGTGTAGGCATTGAAGATGAAGTTCATCATGCGAGAGAAAGTCGGAGGAGCGTTGACGAGGCCAAAAGACATGATAGTGTATTCATATGAACCATAGCTTGTCCTGAAAGCCGTCTTGGGAATATCTTGCTCACGGATACGAATCTGATGATAACCCATACGGAGATCAAGCTTGGAGAATACTTGGGCACCTTTGAGTTGTTCGAACAGCTCATTGATGTTGGGAAGTGGGTATTTGTTCTTGATGGTCTTCTTGTTCAATGGACGGTAATCAACACAAAGTCGGTCCATTCCATCATTCTTCTTCACAAAAAGAACACCACAACCCCACAGAGAAGAACTAGGCCGGATGAGACCCATTCTCTCTTGAATATCGAGTTTCTTCTTCAGCTCCTTCAACTCTTCAGGTCCGAGCTTGTAAGGAAGCTTGCACACTAGTTCCATGCCAGGATCAAGATCAATAACGAATTCAACTGGCCGGTGCGGAGGCATTCCTGGAAGCTCTTCTGGAAAGACGTCTTGATATTAACAAATGACTGGAATTTACGAGATAGCATCCAGTTCACCCTTCTCATTGAGAGAAAACAGACAGATGGTATCATCACGAGCGGCAAAGACAAATTACATCCTCAAACGAATGAGTCAATTGAATCTGCCTGGCTGCACAGTCAAGATGTGCCTTGTGCATAGAAAGCCAATCCATTCCGAGAATAAGATCAATATCTGAGTTGCCAAGAACCATTGGGGAAGAAAGAAACTTTTAGTCGCCCAAGGTGATAGTAACATATGGCACCTCCAGACTTGCACTCAAACGTTTGCCAGGAGAAACAATATCCATTTGTTTACCCAAATGAGACGAAACGAACTCATGCTTGGTAAAAAATGGCTTTGACATGAAACAATGTGATGCACTAGTGTCAAAAAGAACTTTTGCAGGAACATCATTAACAGGAAGGTTACCCATGATGACATCTGATGAGTCCTCTGCCTGAGGTGCGTTCATCAAGTTGACCTTGGCGTGCTTGGGGTTATGCTTGACCACAGCTGTACTTGCCGATCTCACAGGAGGAGGAGGAGGAAGACGCCTCTGATTGAGACACTTGTTGGCATAGTGACCCTTCTGTTGGCACTTGTTGCACGTGACCTCTGAAAGCGGACGGTGATACGAAGCACTCGATCTTGGAGCTTGAGACGAAGTCTTGTTCTGAAAGCCAGGGTTGGGCGGGTGGGAAGAACCACTGCCACCTTTGCTCTTCTCCTGATACGGCTGACGAAACGGAGGAGGAGGAAGCCAATACTTCTGCTGCTTGGCCATTTGAGTAGAGGAAGAAGGAGTAGCATCTCTGACTCGCTTCTTGGAAGCATCACACCTCAGTTGAGTGGCCTCTTGCTTCAATGCCATGTTGTAGAACTCATCGTACCTCACGGTTTCAAAGAGAACAGGAGCGAGCTGAATTTCTTCTCTGAGACCACCCCTGAACTGGTATATCATGCTCTTCTCATCAGGCACGTCCTGCTTGGCAAAGCGGGCGAGCTTCTGGAACAACTTGTTGTAGTCATAGACAGACAAAGAGCCTTGCTTCAGGTTGCGGAATTCCTCACGCTTGCTTTCAACCATGCTCTGAGGGATATGGTGAGCTCTGAAATCTTGACGGAATTCATCCCAAGTGATCACACGTCCACCTCTGGAATCCTTGTACTGCTGGAACCATTCTGCAGCTTGATCTTTGAGTTGGAAGGAAGCAAACTTGACAAAGTCCTCAGGCCTGACGTTACTGCACTCGAAATGCTTGCACAGATCCACAAGCCAATCGTTAGCATCGGTTGCCTCAACACAATTGCTGAAAGTCTTTGGCCCATTAGCAAGGAACTGGTTGAGTGTAGAAAAGTGATTCTGATTGCTGCCTTGGTTCCCTTGGTTGCCTTGATTGCGCTCTTGAAGAATTTGCATGATCAACTGTGTGTTTGCATTGGTTGCGGACATCACAGCTTGCCATCCCTCCGGAGGAGATGGAGGTGGTGGCGGATCTAGATTCGGAGTCGTGCGCGTTGGAAGAGCCATCCTGAAGAGGTTGACATCCATTAGCACATTGATAGACAAATATTGAAGCTGAATCCAACGGAATGAAAATTGCAACATATAGCCTTCACATCCGAACAAAATGAACGAATGCATTCCTCTTGAAATGGTCACATATCCATAAATTGAGAAGCCACGTAGAATTTAGTTAGACCAATAAATCAACAAGGTACGGATCAAGAACAAATAATCGGTAAGAAAACCCAATCTCAAACCACTATCCGTGGAAGAAGAACTAGAGCTACTAGAAATCCCACCTATGAAACTCCCGAACCTTTTCGGTTATGCAATCAGGTGTTGGGGATACAGGGGAATCATAATATCTCACCCAAATCTAGCAAATCCTACATCCAGCTGTATCCATCCTGCAACACATAACCGAGAAAAACTTCGGAAACCATCTACCTCAACCTTCGAAAAGCATCCGTTATACAAGTTATGGCGATACTCCCAAACTCCCGCCCCAGTACTGGGTGGCGTCGAGGTTATCTCACCAACGAACTGCATAAAAGAGATTTTTTATGTCGGCGTACTAAACTTAGGTATTCCAGAACTGCAACGATAAAATTATGACGACAACACCTCAGAGATCAACTCCCCGGGACACCTCCACAAAACCCCTGACCGGAGGCACCAAGACAATGTTCTCGTCATAAAACCATCGGAACGATTCCAAGATACCCGCGTGATCCTAAATTTTTTTAGTGAAATTTGAGAAGAGAAGAGTCAAAAATCTACGTCAGGATGCCTTACCAGAGCGATGAGGAGACTGGGAAGTAAAAAGAATTCCTAAACTCTCCGATATATAATTCCTAAATGACTCAAAACATTTTTCTAGACACAACTCGGTCGCTAAAAACGATCAAGCAATGGGGCTCCTAAGGTCGGGGAAGGCTCTGATTACCAACTTGTAACACCCTCGATGCGACTATGTCTCCCACGTGTCGAGGCACGACTTAGAGGCATAATCGCATTGAAGGCATATGTCGCAAGTTAGGCAATCTTCAAAATATTCCATGTAATATAGATAATAAAAGGGGAGATAACATAGTTGGCTTACACTCGCCACGTCAATCAAGTACATAGATAACATTACATCATCCAAACACTCATGGCCCAACTACGGCGCCAAAATAAAAGATAACCCAACATGCGACACGGTCCCGATCACCCCCAACCGGGCACCACTACTGATCATCAGGAAATGAAACATAGTATCATTGAGAGTCCTCGTAGAACTCCCACTTGAGCTCGAGCGCGTCACCTGGAGCGGAATCATTAGGCCCTGCATCTGGTGTAATAGTAATCTGTGAGCCACAGGGACTCAGCAATCTCGCACCCTCGTGATCAAGACTATTTAAGCTTAATAGGTATGGCAAGGTAAATATATGTGGAGCTGCAGCAAGCGACTAGCATATGTGGTGGCTATCCTGTTCGCAAAAGAGAGTGAGAAGAGGAGGCAAAGTGCGAGCGAGAAACTAGAGAGCAACCTGCGCAAGCATTACTCCAACACCGTGTTCACTTCCCGGACTCCGCCGAGAAGAGACCATCACGGTAACTCACACTGTTGATTCATTTTAATTAAGTTAAGGTTCAAGTTATCTACAACTGGACATTAACTAATTCCCATCTGCCCATAACCGCGGGCACGGCTTTCGAAAGTTCAAATCCTTGCAGGGGAGTCCCAACTTAGCCCATGACAAGCTCCCACGGGCAACGAAGGAATAGACTTCCTCCCGAGACGTTCCGATCAGACTCGGTACCTCCGTTCTTCAAGACACTTCGACAGGTTAAAACAAATCCAGCAACACCGCCCGAATGTGCCGACAAATCCCGATAGGAGCTGCACATATCTCGTTCTCAGGGCACACTTAGATAGGTCAAGCTATGAGTAAAACCAACCCTCGAGTTTCCCCGAGGTGGCCCCGCAGGCTGCCTGGTTCGGACCAACACTCAGAGGACACTGGCCCGGGGGGGGGGGGGTTTAAAATAAGATGACCCTCGGGCTCCGGAAACCCAAGAGAAAAGGTGGCTAGGTGGCAAATGGTAAAACCAAGGTTGGGCATTGCTGGAAAAGCTTTAATCAAGGCGAACTATCAAGGGGTTCCCATTATAACCCAACCGCGTAAGGAACGCAAAATCCGGGAACATAACACCGATATGACGGAAACTAGGGCGGCAAGAGTGGAACAAAACACTAGGCGAGAGGCCGAGCCTTCCACCCTTTACCAAGTATATAGATGCATAAAGATAACATGGCAATATAATGATATCCCAACAAGTAAATAAATGTTCCAACAAGGAATGGCCTCCAATCTTCACCTGCAACTAGCAACGCTATAAGAGGGGCTGAGCAAAGCGGTAACATAGCCAATCAACGGTTTGCTAGGACATGGTGGGTTAGAGGTTTGACATGGAAATTTGGGAGGCTTGAAAGCAAGTGGTAGGCATCGTAGCATTGGCATAGCAAAAGAGCGAGCATCTAGCAAAGCAAAGATAGTAGTGATTTCGAGGGTATGATCATCTTGCCTGCAAAGTTGTCAGAGTTGACTGGATCCTCGAAAGCAAACACAACGGGCTCCTCATTAGCGAACTCGTCTCCCGGCTCTACCCAAACAAGACAAACAAGCAACAAGGACACAATCAACCACGTGCAAGGATCAAACAATATGATGCAAACATGGAATGCTATGCGGGATATGATGCGGGATGCATATGCAAGATTTGACATGGAATGCATGAACCTGGCCTCAACATGGGAATCCAAGTGTGCCACTGGAAAGATGAGATGAAATCGCTTGAAAACGATATAAATAACGCCGGAATCGGAGTTACGGTTTGGAAATGGCAAGCAATTCAAATATGACCACGTTCTGCGATTTACAACAAGTAGCCATCTAAATGCAACAAGATGAACATGCTACAGCACCCAAACATGGCATCAAAATACATGGCAGGGATTCATTCATGATGCTTAACAAAAGTCTAGCACTGAGCTACGGCCAATTCATCCATTAACAGGTTCAAACAAGCATGGCAAAAAATGCATATGGTAAACAGATCTCAGACTTAGTGAAATTAACACTTGTCTGGAATTTCAGATCAGATAGCACTCTTCGGAGCAGAAAAACTACATGCTACAGGACCTGAACATGGCAAAGTAAAGCATGACATGGAGCTACTCAAAGATCTTAACAAAAGTCCCTTAGTGACCTTGAGCGAAAAGGGATCAGAAAATACAATTGCAAGCATGTGAACATGACAAAACCATAATCGGTTCTCAGACTTAGTGAAAAACTGGAGCATGCTGAAACAGATATCAAGTAGGCATGTTTACGAGCTCGATGCACTCACTACAGAGCAAGTCATGACAAGCTAAGCATACACCCATCAAGAATACACAAAATGCAAGCTGGACATGGCAAGAACAATAGCATAGCATGCACGGATCAACTACAACATCCTCGGCAAAATCGCTAACAAGTAGACAATCTGCCCAGATTCATGAAGTAGCAAAAGTAGAGCTCGATTGACTCAAGATAGGGTGCTCCATAATTGCAAAAAAAGACATGGATGGATAGAGCACTACAAGATTAACGAAACATCCTTACTGATCATCCTCAAAAGAGGCACAGATCACTAGGAAACAACATGAACATATGGCCATATGAGATAAACAGCTCAAGGACTTAGTGGAAATGCTAAGTCCCTGAAATCAGCATTACCAAGAGCCTCACTTTGCAAGCTCGTGCTAGTCACCACACACATCACAAAAATACATGGGTTGCACCTCAGGAAAGATGGAAAAACCCTTAACAAAACATATGTAGAGCTCATGGGCATATCATGCACACAATAATCATGGCAAAAATGACAAATATCTAAATGGAGCAGCAGATCTGACAAATATCTCAAGTAGCACTCTTCTAACAGCCTTTCGGGCATAAAGATGAACTCAAATGAAAATGATGCAATGGAATGAAATGATGTGCTCTCTGAGGCGAACATTTTGATATGCTATATGCCCAAAACGGAGTTACGGATGCAAAGTTACGATGCGATGAACAGGAGCATATGAACTAGGGTTTCGGGAGAAAGTCAACCACGTCTGGATCTGAATCTGGCGCGTTTCCCGAGGTTGGACAGAGTGAGCTCACCGGAGTTTGTAGTCGGCCGCCAGAGTTTGTTGGGGAGGCGGCGTGGGGCTTGCCGGAGTCGGTGGCCGGCCGGACCTCGCCGGATCCGGGCCGGGGCAGCGTGGAGGACGAGGCGGCGGGGCGGTGGTCGCCAGCCAGGGGCGGTAGGGTGGCGGGCGGCGGGTTCAGCGCACCGGCCGGCGCGGCGGTGCAGCGAGGTGGTGACCGGCGCGGGCGAGGAGGCGCG
>NC_057797.1:326199430-326240847 GCF_018294505.1 Triticum aestivum
GGGCGTGAGGCGCGCGGGCCGTGAGGGCCCCGCGCGGGCTGCGGCGGGCCGCGGCGATTCGAGTCCCAGCGAGGACACGTGTCAGCTCCCGGTTGGGCAGGAGGTGGCGGCGGATGTGTCCGGCTCCGTCCGGACGTGTCCGGCGGCGGCGGAGATCCGATTTTTAGGGTTTCAGAGCGGGGATCCGCGAATTTGGAGGAGGGGTCTTTATATAGAGGTAGAGGGAGCTAGGAGAGTCCAAATGAGGTGCGGTTTTCGGCCATGAGATCGTGATCGAACACTCTAGATGATGGAGATGGTTTTGGTGGGTTTTGGGCCAAAGTGGAGGGGTGTTGGGCTGCAACACACGCGAGGCCTTTTCGGTCCCTCGGTTAACTGTTGGAGCATCAAACGAAGTGCAAATGGTACAAAACTTGACAGGCGGTCTACCGGTAGTAAACCAAGGCTGCTTGGCAAGTCTTGGTCCAATCCGGAAATGTTTAATCCCCACACACGAAAGAAAGGTAGAAATGACCACCGGAGGAGAACGAAGCTCCGGAATGCAAAACGGACAACGGGGAAAATGCTCGAATGCATGAGATGAACACGTATGCAAATGCAATGCACATGATGACATGATATGAGATGCATGACAACGATAACAACACACAGAGACAAAGACCCAAACCCGAGAAAATAAAATAACTTAATGCCAGAAACGGCAAGAGTTGGAATACATATTGGGAAAGTCATATCTGGGGTGTTACAGGTTGGAAGTCGGTGACCTTCTTGATAGGTTGATTGAGTCCGTTCAGGAAATGTGCCATTGTTTGCTCATTATCTTCCGTGACATTGGCTCTTATCATTGCAATCTCCATCTCCTTGTAGTATTCTTCAATGCTCTTTGTTCCTTTCTTGAAGAGGTCGCGGTTGTAGTAGGTAGGTACAAAGCATGCTTACATGACATCCTTCATTTGCGCCCAAGTAGTGATGGGTGGTTCACCTCTTGCCTCTCGGCACTCTATGATTTGTTCCCACCAAATGAGGACATAATCTTGGAACTCAAGGGATGCCATCGCGATCTTCTTCTCTTCTTCGAAATTGTGCAAACGGAAGATCTTGTCAACCTTCAATGCCCATGAAAGGTACTCTTCGGGATCGTTGCTTCCGTTGAACTTGGGCATGGTGAACTTGAGTTTGCCATAACGTTTCTCTTCATTGTGTTGGGGTCGTGGATGATGACGCCCATGTTGTTGATGACTGTGCAACTCGTGGTGCTCTTGGCGCGGAGGGTTGTTATCGTCATGTTGTTCTTGTCGTCGAGGATCTGCATTGTCTTCATGCTGTTGATTGACTTGTTGTTCTTGGCGAGCTTGTGGAGGAGCTTGTCAAGATCGACGAGGAACTTGCCGATGCACGCGAGCTTGAAATGTTCGTTCTTGAATTTCTTTGCGAAATGCTTCCCCTTGTTAACGGGCTTGTCGGCTTGGGTCGGCAACCACTCGACTCGAATCGCGTAGAGCTTTTTACGCCGCAAGTGCTTGAGCGTCACGGAGTTGTTTTTCTTGACGTTGTGCCTCGACATCTTGAGCATTTTGGTGTAGACACGCTCGCTCTTCGTCTTCATGTTGGCGTTGTCGTTGCCGTTCTCGTGCTAGCGCAAAGGCCTCTTGAGTTTGACATTGTCGGCGTTCTTGAGAGTCGGTGTCTCATAGGGGATTGAGGCTTGCTTGACGGTCGGTGCACGCGGCTCTACGAAGAGTATTCGATGTCGGTGTACTAGAGCCGGAGAGGGTGAAGTCGGAGTGGCGGCTTTAACGGCTCCTTCTTGAAGTGGAAGACGGGCGGTTGAGCGACAAAGCACGAATTTCATCCATCCTTGCATCATTCTCTTGCTTGTGATCATCGAGCTTGTGGTCGAAGTAGTCCCATGTATGTTGCTCGGAAAGTCGCAAGTCGGCGGCAAGGTTGTCGATGCGCTCACTCATAGCTTGTTGCTCTTGATGCAAAGCACGTTGTGCACCAAAGAGGTGACTCTTGGTGACAAAGGAGTTCATGTCGTCGTCTTGCTCCATGAAGAGTGGGTTGGTAGAAGTACTTGGCCTATCCATCATTCCAAGACAAATGTGAGTGGTAGAAAGAGAAGAACGAGTACCAAATGTACCTTGACCGAAGTTGAAAGTGGATCGAGGATCACTCCAATGTAGGACAAGGAAATAGCACAATTGGTATGAGTTCTTGTTGGTTTCTCACACCTACACAAGTAAAACCTTTTGGTGGAGCTTGGTTAGGATGGTGGCACAAAATTTGATGCAATTGTAAGTGAGCTTCAATAATGTTGGAAAAGATTCGCAAGATGCAATGTAACAAGTAGACCAAGCATATAAGGTACATGGAAACACACGCGCAAAAAGATAAGTGGGGTTGTGCAACCAAGGTTGAGCCAAAATGTGGATTCCACAAAAATGCTCTTGTTGCACAACACTAGAGAGACGCTAGCACGATTGCACAATAGGAGGATAGAAGAACTTGTGCACAACCTACTTAGCAAAAATGCAACCACTTCTATCCCAAATATGTTCTATGCAAGGTGTTGCTATGATATGATCCAAGATGATCGAGTATGACAATCTTAATGTTGTAAGATGCTATGGTTCTTTCTTAAAAGCTCTTTGCTTATCTTTTCTATTTGCTTAAAAGCTTGTTTGGCTCTTTGATGTTTGAGCTCTTTTCTCATGCAATGCTTGACGAACCAAGATAGCAAATGAGTATGCGATGCCAACTTTGTGACACAAGAGATGATACCAATATATGCAACAATGATGTATGTATGCTATGGGAAGTATGATCACTAATGTGCACAAGTCTCGTTGCCAGCAATACTCAATGGCTAGTCTCGATGGGTAAGCAATGCAAAGGAGTAAGGCCATGATGGTTATCAATGTAATGGCAAGAATGATATGTCCAATACCAAGATGAGGTTACCTATCTTGCTTCCGTTCTGGTGTCAAAATGGTGGCACAAATACCAAGATGTAGTCGAGGTGGTCATTGTTGATGACGCGTCCCTGGCGAAGATGAGCGGAGATGATGTCGATGTAGAACCGTACCTAAATAGCCGAAACACAAAAGGATATGGTACTGCAACTCAAATTCTCAAACCTCGAAGTAGCAATTGTGTCGGAGAGCGAAACGGTCCAAAAATGGTTGAGTTATGCGGAAGTGGTGTAGGTGTGCAGAAGTATATATGGTATATGGTGGGCACCAGAACAAAATCCGGTGGAAATTGGGGTGGTGGATGGATATGTTGCTGCCAGGGGCCAGACGACTGGGTGGAAGGCCGGATGTCCGGGTGGGGCCGGATGTCCGGGCTCTGGATCCGGGGTCAAACGGCATGAACACCGCGTGGAGAGGTTGAATCCGGGCAATATTTGGAGGAATTTGTGGATGGAAATTGGGGGGAAAAGGATGGGAAGCTAGATCCACTCAAAACAAAGCAAATCCACGGATCCAAACCAACAAAATCTCAACACACCAACAAATCACAAAAACAATTTGGGCTATTTTTGGTGGGGAATTTTTGAATTAGGACAAGAAACAACAAAACAAGGCTAGAAACACAACGGGGAGGCTCTGAAATCATGATCAACGTGGCTCTAGATACCAAGATGATGTAGGGTAGAACCCTAATCGCCCGATCTTTCACGAAAGGAGCGGATCCCGCAAAGAACACGTGGAACAAAAAGAGGGAAACGAAGGAAAACGAGGGATATCACAAGGGAAGACACAAGAGGAACACTCAAACTAACAAGAACAAGTCACACATGTGCTAGATCCACGGATACATAGAATGATACACGGTCCACGGACAACTAGGGACGATACAAAAGGGTAGCCGGTTCTTCTCCGTGAGGAGGTCTTGATGTTCTTCCCTAAAGAGGGGTCTTGAATCTGCTTGGGGGATCTTCTCCAGTGGAGGCTCGAATCACCGAGGAGAAGGTAACCAAGTGGATGAGCAAAGCTCTCACACAAAATATGAGCTAATCCTTTGCTAACCCTAGAAAGTTGGATGAGGTGGAGTATATATAGTCTAGGGGGGTAGAAGGGGTACACGGGCCTCGGCCCTTTACTGTGCGCAGACAGGGAGGCCGAACATCTGGGCGTCGGGCCGGATGTCTGGGCGTTCGTGGAGGGCCGGATTTTCGGGCTGTGGAGGCCGGATGTTCGGGCTGGTGAAGCTGGCCATGGTGCTCTCGGGTTCGGGGGTGTCCGGATTTCCGGGCAGGGGGCCGGATATCCAGGACCTCGGGAAGGGCCAGATGTCCGGGCTTGCGGGTCCGGATGTACGGGCCTGTAGGCACTTGGTGGCTGAGCAGGAAGGTGCTCCAGGGGCCGAATGTCCGGGGCCTTGGCCAGATGTCCGG
Source organism: Triticum aestivum (assembly GCF_018294505.1). Classification (NCBI taxonomy): domain Eukaryota; kingdom Viridiplantae; phylum Streptophyta; class Magnoliopsida; order Poales; family Poaceae; genus Triticum; species Triticum aestivum. The sequence goes on from NC_057797.1 coordinate 326,203,833, forward strand.
GGCCTGGGAGATGCTCTTGGCTCCTTCCGTTGGTTCTCCTCATCCGTGGACTTGCGGTCTTGTCCGTCTTCATGCACATCTTCGGGAGGACCCTCTTGGTACCTAATCATGCACAACATCTCGGACTTAGGTAGTAGCCTTGTCTCATGCATAGAAAGTGGAAGTTCAGAGAGGAGTGAGTTCACCTTATCTTTGATAGCTTTGGCTCGGGCTCGTGTCATTGGTCCAAGTGGTATCGTTGGAGATGTAGGTGCTTCCATGGGGATGATCTTGGGATGCTCCGCATCAGGCCTCGGCCCTTCACTGTGCGCAGACAAGGGAGGCCGGACTTCCGGGCTGGTTGGGACGAATGTCCGGGCTTTCAGGCGACGCCGGATGTTCGGGCTGGGGAGGCCGGATGTCTGGGTTGGAGTGGTGGCATTTGTTGCTCTCGGGTTCGGAGGGGCTGGATGTCCGGGGGCTCGGGAGAGGCCGGATGTCCGGGGCCTGTAGCTTCTGGCGGTTGTGCTGCTGTAGTGGACGACGCTCCAGGGGCCTGATGTCCGGGTCCTGGGAGATGTTCTTGGCTCCTTTCGTTGGGTCTCCTCATCCGTGGACTTGGGGGCTTTGTACATCTTCATGCGCATCTTCGGGACGGCCCTCTTGGTGCCTAATCATGCACAACACCTCGGACTTAGGTAGTAGCCATGTCTCATGCATAGAAAGTGGAAGTTCGGAGAGGAGTGAGTTCGCCTTATCTTCGATAGCCTTGGCTCGGGCTCGTGTCATTGGTCCAAGTGGTGTCGTTGGAGGTGTAGGTGCGTCCATGGGGATGATCTTGGGATGCTCCGCATCCCGTTGCTGTTGCGGATAATGATTAGGTTGCTTTTGTCGTATTTGCCTGTGAGAAGACGACTTTTTATCTACTATGTGAAATTGTGTTTGCTATGAGAACTGAAGCCTGATGAAGTTGTTGTTTAGTATTTTGTTGTGAGAACATCACTTTTTATGTATGTTGATTTGTGTCTGGTGGTTGTATGATGACTAAAACATGATGACATTGTCATTTAGTTGTACTCATGTTTGGTGGTGAAACTTGTATATGATGACATAGTTTGTTGTTGGACTATAATTTGCTCTACGTCTTCGAATGGGAACGAAGCTCAGCCGACAGGGCCTCTGCTAAATTATTTATTTATTAGCAAAAGGGCCTCTGCTATTTACTTATTTATGAGCAAAAGGGGATACCCCCTGATTTCCGTTAATTCAAATCACTAGATGTTCACAACACTACACCCATCCTGCTAAACAGCTTTCATTCATTACTAGTTTGAGCAAACTGCTCATATCATAGTCACTGAATACATCACGAGTGCTACATACACTACAAATAAAGAGACAATCATCCTACAGAGCACAACGATTTTTCCCATTATCTTCACAAGCTCTTTCATCTCCTCTTTGCTGTCAAGGCCATTCAGCAGTTGTTGCTTGGCCATGATCAGAGGAACTGCATCTTTAACCTTCTTGGTGAGGACATCAATACCATTGTTACACCCACAACCCCTGCTGTTATACATACTGAACCAATTACTAGAGCTCACACACGCCAATTGAATTACCAGGTACTTTCATTTCTTGGTAACGATTCTAATGCTCATGAGAATATGATGCTACGTAAATTGGATACATTTGTTTTGCTTACAAATGAAGGGCCTAGCTTGGACAAGAAAGATGAACCTTGGAGCAAGTTCAAGCATGGAGATGATGGCATGTGCAAGGGGATCAAGAATGGAGTTACAAGTGATGATTTCAGGACTTTGAAGCCACCATAAGAAGTGCATGAAGCCTTGGAAGAAATATACAAGATGCCACTTCATAAATTTTGTCCAGAGGCTATTCTAGGTGCCGCGTCACCTTATTATTGGGCCAGGCCCATGTATATTCGGAATACTTAAGTATAGGCTGTTTCTAGAGTTCGTATGTGTGGGGAAACAAGAGTTAGGGTTGGTTTCGGACCCCACCTCCAAGGGCCACGAAATTCCCCCTCTCTCCTCCGTATATATAGCCCTTGGGGCATCGTTTAGACTTTGGGTTTTGTTTAGATTAAAAGTTCGCCATAGCTGCAACTTCGCGTACTTCGTTTTTGTCCAACGACCAGACCAAGGCGTCATAGAACCCCACCTTCATTAATAAAGATTTCCTCTTTTATTCGCAATATCCAGATTGCAATCTCAGTTTCTTGCTTGTTCTTCATTTGCTCGCAGGAAATAGACCCTCATGGTCAGGTTGATCGTGCTCCGGTGTGGTCAATAACCCTCGGAAGTTGGTTTAGGGATTGCTAAGGCGCGACGTCTTCGCACGTTCATAGTCGGATCGTCAAAGTCGACTCCCACAGAAAACGATATCTATCTCATCGAAACATCGGGGCACCTTTGCCTCTATCAAGTGGTATCAGATTTCCAGGTTGCTCAGTGAGATTTTACAGTTTTTCATAGTTTAGATCGAGTCTGTTCTTCATACCTACAATCCATGAAAAAGCCAAAAAAATTAGGGTTAGGTCATCATGTCCGAACCAATCTGAGCCTTTGCATAATCTTTTTAGGGTTTTGCATTGTTGAATTTGCGGTTGCATCATCGTGTCTAGTTGCTAGTCTTAGCGTCTAGTTTCCTTTAGAGTTTCTAGTTCTGTTCACAAGTTGTCACGCCGCCACCACACCATCGTCATCGTTCCTACCACATACCACCACTACCAACATATTCCTTACCGCTGCCATATACATCCGCCTGTCCACCACGAATCCGAGTCCACATATACATCCGCCTTTCCACCGCCAATCTGAGTCCACATATACATCTACCTGTCCATCACCAATTCGAGTCCACATATACATCTGCCTGTCCACCACCAATCCGAGTTCTTTTCATATTAGGTTTGTCTTCGAGATCCATCTAGTTTTCGTTTTGTGTTTCCTTTCCTGAGTAGGTCTCGGAAAAAAAACTCCGGAGACCCCTGGGCAGTTTTTAGGCCAAAATTTCGGCGACCAAAAATATTTTTCCCTATCCTATTTTTAGGCTTTTCTGAGTCTTTTGAGCCACGTGCCATCATAGTGATTTTTGTCGCACTTTCGTCGTCGCTGCCCTGATTTTGAAAAAAAATAGTCAAAACAAAAATTGTGTGCCCATCCTGTCAGTTTGATGAGGGGAGAGTTTTGAGACACTCACCATTATAGTGATTTTATGCAAAAAAAAAGAGGAGGGCAAAAAAAAGCAAAAAAAAAGTTCCAGAGAGTGCTTTTCCCTTGTTTATGTGCAGCGCCGTGAATTTGTTAGTGTTCTATGCTTCCGTCTGTAGCACGGTCTAGCCTAGGACTAGCACAGTAGCGTCATTCAGCGTTTATTCAACTTTGCATCTCTGAATTGATTATTGCTGACCCTTTTTGCTACCATATTATAAGCCTTCCCTGCTCCACATACATCTATGTCGTGCGTTAGATTTTCCCTGGTAATCGCTCCATCCATGCTTTGAGAGTTTTGACTACGATGGGTGCCGATCACCGCCTGCTGCTGGGTAAGAACTGGTAAGAATTTGAGATTTGCTTGATGGATTTGTAACACCCACCACCACCTCTTGTTAGTAGTCTATAGGATCATATTCTTGTATGTTTCTATTGCTGCTAACCATGGCAGGATCACACGCCGACGAGACTGACTGGGAGAACATGACGAATAAGGAGTTGCATGATAAATTTCAGCAAATGATGAGTGGACAGGTCCAAGATGTGCTAAACAGATTTGAAGAGGCCATGGAGAAGATAGGTGGCATGGAAAAGACGTTCGAAACAAAGCTCGATAACAAGTTTAATGAATTGCTCGCGCGTCTTCCACCACCACCACCGGCTGCCCCTAACGCACCTCTACAACAACAACAACAACAACGTCCCTTTCCAAATCAAGTGGGACGAGCACTGCGCGTTCCCATTGACCCTGGGCAAAATTCTGGTGCCGCTGTTGATGCTTCTGTCGCTCCTGCTGCTACTGCAGAGGTGGAGGACCATTACGAGGATGAGGTTGACAAAATCAAAACTATGTGCAACCACCAGCACCACCACCACCAGGTCTTCCTCAGGTATATCATCACAACGGTAGGTCCGCACCACCATATGAGGTACGAGATCATGACCATCTTCCTAAACTGAAATTGAATATTCCACCATTTGAGGGTAGATATGTTCCGGATATATATCTTACTTGGGAGTTAGAAACTGAACAACATTTTACATGTTTACAATATCTTGAGGAGGGACGTGTTCCTAATGATGTTTGTGCTTTCACTAGCTTCGCATGTGTTTGGTGGTCTGAATATTGTAGATTATATCCTATTCCAACTTCTTGGGCTACTTTGAAAACTGCTATGCGTACTTGTTGGGTTCCACCATATTATCAACGTGAATTACTTCAAAAATTGCAGCGTTTAAGACAAGGAAAAAATTCTGTAGAAGAATATTATCAGGAATTACAAACTGGCATGATTAGATCTGGTATTGTTGAGGAGAATGAAGCTATGCATGCATGTTTTATGGGTGGATTAAATAGAGATATTCAGACCATTCTAGAGTATAAGGAGTATACTAATATCACTCATTTATTCCATCTTGCTTGTAAAGCTAAACATGAAGTGCAGGATCGACATGCATTGGCGCGAACTAACTTTTCTACAGGTCGATCTTCATCATGGACACCATGTGCATCGTCTACTTCCACTACACCAGCACCTCCATCAGGTGCCACCTCCAGCCGTGATACAAGAAAGCAGGCACAACCACCACTATCTGCCAAGAGTACACCTGCCAGGCATGCGCAGAGCTCTTCTTCTTCCATGGCATCAACAGGGCACACAATTGATATTATTTGTCGTCGTTGTAAGGGAAGAGGACATTTTGCGAGAAAATGCAAATCTCAGCGTGTGATGATTGCTACTAAGGATGGTGCGTATGAGTTCGCTATTGACTATGATGAGGAGACTTTGGCTCTTATTACACATGAAGAACACGGTGGAGATGATTCTGATCATGAGACACAATACATGGCTGCTGAAGATGCTGACATGTATGAATGTTTGGTTGCTCAACGTGTTTTCAGTGTGCATGTTACACAAGCTGAGCAAAATCAGAGGCATAATTTGTTCCATACAAAAGGAGTTGTGAAGGAACGTTCAGTTCGCGTCATCATAGATGGAGGGAGCTACAACAACTTGGCTAGCATGGAGATGGTGGAGAAGCTATTTCTCACCACAAAACCACATCCACATCCTTACTACACCCAATGGTTCAACAACAACGACAAGATTAAGGTAACACGTACTGTTCATGTGCATTTTATTATCTCTACATATGTTGATTATGTTAATTGTGATGTGGTACCCATGCAAGCATGTACCTTATTACTTGGTAGACCATGGCAATTTGATAAAAATTCTGTACACCATCGTAGAAATAATCAGTATACTCTTGTTCATAATGATAGCCATATTACTTTGCTTCCTGTGACTCCTGAATCCATTTTGAAAGATGATATTAATAGAGCTAATAAAGAAAAACAGGAGAAAAATAAGAGTGAAAATCAGATTGTGGCAAAAGAATTCGAGCAACAAATGAAACCTAATAATAAACCATCTAGTGTTGCTTCTGAAATTAAATTGAAAAGTGCATGTTTACTTGCCACAAAATCTGATATTGATGAGCTAGACTTCAACAAATATGTTTGCTATGCTTTTGTGTGCAAAGAGGCATTATTTTCATTCGAGGACGATCCTTCCTCTTTGCCCCCTGCTGTCACTAACATTTTGCAGGAGTTCGCTGACATCTTCCCACAAGACGTGCCACCGGGCTTACCACCTATTCGAGGGATTGAGCATCAAATTGAATTAATTCCCGGTTCATCGCTACCCAACCGTGCACCATACCATACCAATCCAGAGGAGACGAAGGAGATTATGCGTCAACTACAGGAGCTGGTCGACAAAGGTTACATACGCGAATCTCTTAGTCCTTATGTTGTTCCTATTATACTAGTGCCTAAAAAGGATGGTACATCGCGTATGTGTGTTGACTGTAGAGGCATTAATAATATTACTATTTGTTATCGTCATCCTATTCCTAGGCTAGATGATATGCTCGATGAATTGAGTGGCTCTACAATTTTCTCCAAAGTTGATTTGCGTAGTGGATACCATCAAATTCGTTTGAAATTTGGAGATGAATGGAAAATGGCATTTAAAACTAAGTTTGGTTTATATGAGTGGTTAGTCATGCATTTTGGGTTAACTAATGCACCTAGTACTTTCATGAGACTAATGAGCGAAGTTTTACGTGCTTTCATTGGACGATTTGTGCTAGTCTATTTTCATGATATATTGATTTATAGGAAATCCTTGGAGGAACATTTGGAACATTCACGTGCTGTTTTTATTGCTCTATGTGATGCATGTTTGTTCGGTAACCTTGGGAAGCGCACATTCTGCACTGACCGAGTATCTTTTCTTGGCTATGTTGTTACTCCACAGGGAATTGAAGTTGATAAAGCCAAGATTGTAGCTATTGAGAGTTGGCCGCAGTTCAAAACGGTCACACAAGTGAGGAGTTTTCTCGGCCTCGCTGGATTCTATAGGCGTTTTGTGAGAGATTTCAGCACCAGTGCTGCACCTCTCAATGAGCTTACAAAGAAGGATGTACCTTTTGTTTGGAGTACCGCACAGGAAGAAGCCTTCACGGTATTGAAAGATAAGTTGACACATGCTCCTTTACTCCAACTTCCTGATTTTAGTAGGACTTTTGAGCTTGAATGTGATGCTAGTGGAATATGATTAGGAGGTGTGTTATTACAAGATGGCAAACCAGTTGCATACTTTTCTGAAAAATTGAGTGGGCCTAATCTGAATTATTCTACTTATGATAAAGAATTATATGATCTTGTTCGAACTTTAGAGACACGGCAACATTATTTATGGCCCAAAGAATTTGTTATACATTTTGATCATGAATCTTTGAAACATATAAAAAGTCAAGCTAAAACTGAATCGTAGACATGCTAAATGGGTTGAATTCATTGAGACTTTCCCTAATGTTATTAAGCACAAGAAGGGTAAAGAAAATGTTATTGCTGATGCATTGTCTCGTCGCTACACTATGCTTTCACAACTTGACTTCAAAATATTTGGTTCGGAGACCATCAAAGATCAATATGTGCTTGATGCTGATTTTAAACATGTAATATAGAATTGTAAAGAAGTAAGAACGTGGGACAAGTTCGTCGTTAATAATGGATTTGTGTTCTGTGCTAACAAGCTATGCATTCCAACTAGCTCCGTTCGTCTTTTGTTGTTGCAGGAGGCGCATGGAGGAGGACTAATGGGAGACTTTAGCGTGAAGAAGACGGAGGACGTACTAGCTACACATTTCTTTTGGCCAAAGATGAGACGGGATGTTGAGCGTTTTGTTGCTCGCTGCACTACATGTCAAAAAGGTAAGTCACGACTCAATCCTCATGGTTTATATATGCCTTTGCCTATACCTAGTGTTCCATGGGAGGATATATCTATGGACTTTGTTTTAGGTTTACCTCGAACAAAGAAGGGGAGGGATAGCATATTTGTTGTCATGGATAGGTTCTCGAAAATGGCACACTTTATACCATGTCATAAAAGCGATGATGCTGTTAGTGTTGCTGATTTGTTCTTTCGTGAAATTATTCGCTTGCATGGTGTGCCAAATACTATTGTTTCAGATCGTGATACTAAATTTCTTAGCAACTTTTGGAGATGTTTATGGGCTAAGTTGGGGACTAAACTGCTTTTTAGTACTACTTGTCACCCCCAAACTGATGGACAAACTGGAGTAGTCAATAGAACATTGTCTACTATGCTTAGGGCTATTTTGAAGAATAATAAGAAAATGTGGGAAGAATGCTTGCCTCATATTGAATTTTCTTATAATCGTTCATTGCATTCTACTACTAAGATGTTCCCTTTTTAAATTGTGCATGGTTTCCTACCTCGTGCACCTATTAATTGTTGCCTTTTCCATCTTCGAAGAAGGTTAATTTTGATGTTAAAGAACGTGCTGAATTGATTTTAAAAATGCATGAGTTAACTAAGGACAACATTGAGCGTATGAATGCTAAATATAAACTTGCTGGAGATAAGTGTAGAAAACATGTTGTGTTTGCACCTGGAGATCTTGTTTGGTTACATTTGCGCAGGGATAGATTTACTAATTTGCGCAAATCAAAGCTAATGCCACGTGCTGATGGTCCTTTTAAGGTGTTAGAGAAAATAAATGATAATGCATATAAACTTGAGTTGCCTGCAGATTTTGGGATTAGTCCACTTTTAACATTGCAGATTTGAAGCCTTATTTGAGTGAGGAAGATGAGCTTTCGTTGAGGACGACTTCATTTCAAGAAGGGGAGGATGATGAGACATCAATACCATTATTACACCCACAGGCCCTGCTGGTATACATACTGGACCAATTACTAGAGCTCGCGCATGCCAATTGAATTATCAGGTACTTTTGTTTCTTGGTAACGATTCTAATGCTCATGAGAATATGATGTTGCCCAAATTGGATACATTTGTTTTGCTTACAAATGAAGGACCTAGCTTGGACAAGAAATATGAACCTTGGAGCAAGTTCAAGCATGGAGATGATGGCACGCGCAATGCGATCAAGAACGGAGTTACAAGTGATGATTTTAGGACTTTGAAGCCACCATAAGGAGTGCATGAAGCCTTGGACGAAATATACAAGATGCCACTTCATAAATTTCATCCAGAGGCTATTCTAGGTGCCACGTCACCTTATTATTGGGCCAGGCCCATGTATTTTCGAAATACTTAAGTATAGGCTGTTTTTAGAGTCCGTATGTGTGGGCAAACAAGAGTTATGGTTGGTTTCGGACCCCTCCTCCAAGGGCCACGAAATTCCCCCCTCTCTCCTCCATATATACAGCCCTTAGGGCATCATTTAGACTTCAGGTTTTGTTTAGATTAAAAGTTCGCCATAGCTGCAACTTCGCGTACTTCGTTTGTGTCCAGCGACCAGACCAAGACATCACAGAACCCCACCTTCATTAATAAAGTTTTCCTCTTATATTCACAATATCCAGATTGCAATCTTAGTTTCTTGCTTGTTCTTCATTTGCCTGCAGGAAGTAGACCTTCGTGGTCAGGTTGATAGTGCTCCGTTGTGGTCAATAACCTATTGGAGTTGGTTTAGCAATTGCTAAAGCGCGACGTCCTCGCACGTTCGTAGTCGGATCATCAAAGTTGACTTCCTCCAAAACGATAGCCACCATCTCATCGAAACACGGGACACCTTTGCCTCTATCGAAGTGCCTTCTTTATTACAAGAAAAAAGGGTTCCTCCTGATGGTTTCCTAACATCTGGGTCACACGCCACTGTCAGCGTAGTCAATAAGCGCGATAACTACACAAGGAGCGGGTGACACCCGGGACCCAGCAGCGCGCACAATATTTTCTTTTTTAGTTTTCAGGACAGAGAAGGGTATCAACTAGGATGTGTGGGAGATGTGTCCCATCTAGCCTAGGCTATTATTTTATATGTGATGAGGACATGACTACCTTGGATACGACCAAAAATATTGCATACATGCATATTTGTCAGGTGATTTCTAGTGCAAACTAGTCAATAATCTATTTATGTTATCTAGAACAAAAATACTTCACACACTTTTGTGTTTTGTCTAATTGCAGTTGTATGGGACATTTGTACAATCCACATATGAAGATAAGGGGAAATGAGAAGTTTAGGTTCTGTTCAAAAAGTACTCTCACGTCACTTTTGGGCCAAGAGAAGATAGAGTCCAAGTCTCTCACGTTCTGGATTCAGCTTCAGACTGCACAGACATACCTGACTCAAAACGCCAACAACTTTTTCATACGGACTCCGAATTGGGTGATTCTTTTTTTGTTGGAAACTAGATTTTGTGCTATTTCCAACCCAATTGGATTCACCTTCAAATTCGTTCGGAGCATTGAGATATGGATGAAACAATCTGACGTTGTAGCAGAATCCGAGTCAAACTACAAGTCCAAAGGTGTTGCGTCACCTCCACTTGGGCCCATGAGCCTTGTACGACGCCCAAGTGGAGGTGACGCAACACCTTTGGACTTGTAGTTTGACTCGGATTCTGCTACAACGTCAGATTGTTTCATCCATATCTCAATGCTCCGAACGAATTTGAAGGTGAATCCAATTGGGTTGGAAATAGCACAAAATCTAGTTTCCAACAAAAAAAGAATCACCCCCAAGTGGAGGTGACGCAACACCTTTGGACTTGTAGTTTGACTCGAATTCTGCTACAACGTCAGATTGTTTCATCCATATCTCAATGCTCCGAACGAATTTGAAGGTGAATCCAATTGGATTGGAAATAGCACAAAATCTAGTTTCCAACAAAAAAAGAATCACCCAATTAGGAGTCCGTATGAAAACATTGTTGGTGTTTTGAGTCAGGTATGTTTGTGCAGTCCGAATCTGAATCCAGAACGTGAGAGACTTGGACTCTATCTTATCTTGGGCCAAAAGTGACGTGAGAGAACTTTTTGAACAGAAAGTAATATCTATTTCTCCCTTATCTTCATATGTGGATTGTACAAATTTCCCATACACCTACAATTAGACAAAACACAAAAGTGTGTAGAAGTATTTTTGGTCTGGATAACATAAATAGATTATTGAATAGTTTGCACTAGAAATCACCTGACAAATATGCATGTATGCAATATTTTTGGTCGTATCCAAGGTAGTCATGTCCTCATCAGTAAATGTATTGATGATATAACTTCACATGAGAATGGTGCATGCCTAGTTAACTTGAATGCATCATGTGTTGAGTTACCTATTGATTTGAGCACACCACCTATTTTAGAGAATCTTGTTACTGTCATGAATGCGTCATGTGATCAAACAACTGAAATATCAACAAATTTGAGTGCACCCATTGAATTAAATGTTGATGCAAAAGAACCAATGTTTAATCATTTTGATATGACCTCTAATCTTAGTGATGATTCCGTGTCCAATGACTTATTGCATGCTTGCTTATTTAAGCATGTTGTATCATGTAAATTTGATGCAAGTAAGGTTTATTCACCAAAGTTGGGATGGTTTAATGATGAACATTGCCAATCTTATGAAATGAATAAGAGCTTCACTTATATGTGCAAACTGAGTTGCAATATTTTCATGCCTTCTACTTCTTGTGATAATTTTTTGGCTTCAGATTTTATGAACTATGAAAGTTACTCATGTATACATGTGTCATATGTGCAAAAATCAAGGGAAGTTAAAATGGATGACATATACATATACAACATGATGTAGGGTAGAACCCTAGTGGCCCGATCTTTCACGAAAGGAGCGGATCCCGCGATGAACACGAAGAACACGAGGAGGGAAACGAGTGGGAAATCACGAGGGGAACACAAGAGAATACTCAAACCAACAAGAATGATCACACATGTGCTAGATCCATGAACACAAAGGAGATACAATATCCAAAGTCAACAACGGACGATACAAGAGGTAACCAGTTCTTCTCAGTAGAGGAGGTCTTGAATCCACAAGGGGATCTTCCCATGAGGGGTCTTGAATCCAAGATGGATCTTCTCCATAGAGGGGCCGCGATCTCTCTCGTGGAGTAGATCCGATATGGATGAGCAATGCTCTATCTGTAAAATGAGCTAAACCAATGCTAACCCTAACTAGGAGGAGGTGGGGGAGTATATATAGTGCTAGCCCACGAAGGGGCAAGTGAGAGGGGGGATACATGGGCCCTTGGCCAGATCTCTGCGCATAGGCAAGTGCCGGATGTCCGGGCTGGGGGCCGGATGTCCGACGGCTCACGAAGAGCCGGATGTCCAGGCCTCTAGCCGGATGTCCGGGCTGGAATTGCCCGATTCTTCTGCTCTCTCGTTGGAGGGTGCCGGATTTCCGAGGCGAGGCCGGATGTCCGGGGTTGACGCCGGATGTCCGGGGCCTGTAGCACTTGGCGGCTGGGAGGCTGTTGCTGTAGGGGTCGTCTCCAGCGGCCGGATGTCCGGGTCCTGGAGCTGTCTCCGTCTTCTTCCGTCCCCGCTTTTGCGCACGCTTGGCCTTGATCCTTGGGTTCTCCATGGTCTCCTCGGGTGTACCTGAGTATGCACAAGATCCGCGCTTGAAGTAGCATCCATGTCTTACATGCGGAAAGGGAAGATTCGGGAAGGAGCGAGTTCACCTTAGGCCCAAAGGCATATGCTTGAGTATACATGGGGATGATCGTAGGATGCTCCGCATCATCTCCCCTCCCTTGGGAAAGATCCGACCTCGGATCGTGATCCTCATCACCATGAAAACAGTTGTCATGGATGGACTTCTAGTTGGATGAAGTGGAAGACATGGCGCAATCCAAGTACTCCAAGGTGTCTCTGGAGTGGTACACATGAAAAAAGAGCAAACACAAACGACACTCAGAAATACAATGGTTAGCACACACAAAGTGCCCATCATGTGAGAATGAGTCCACGCGACAAGATTGAGCATGACAAGGTGCATGAAGCTTATCCAAAAGATATGGAATGGTATGCAAATCATTCATGGGAGCAAAAACATTCATTATGCACACAAATGTGTTGTGAATATGATCAATGCAACCACGGTGCAAAATGATGTCATAGTGAGGCGGTTTTATCAATAGCATGAATATGGTAATGGATGCTCAATGTGATGTGATCATGCAATTGATGGTAGGCAATAATATCATGATCTTTGAATACGCCATCAAGGTATATCACAACAAATTTGCTAATGAAATGCACAAGCTCATATATCATGGATGACATAGAAAGACAAGATGCAACAAGGCAATCGTAATATGAGTCAATCCATGCATAAGATGCAAATTTGTCATGTGTATGATATGTCCATCGAACATGACATGTGTGGGCACAATCAACAAGTATGGAGGTGTTGGTGTACCAATGCTCACTGTCATGGCGTGAGTGGAGGTTCGAAGGTGCTTCCAATAAGTCCGAGCGCTCCTCAACTTGAAGGTCCATAGAGCCAATCTCCCATGTAACTCCTCCATAAGCGAGATGTAACATGTAGACAACAAGAAGGAGACAACAATGAAAGAGTGACCCATCCAATATGCGTAATTGGGGATGGCTCAAAGGGAAGGAGTTCACCTTTAGGAGATTCTCACAAATGTTGGTGTTGCACATCGTGTATGCCTTCACATGACCAAATTGTCTCATGACGGTATCGCCTTGTGAATCCTTCAAAATGAAAGAACATAACAAACACTCGGAAAAACAAATGAGGTTAGTGGAAGTGCAAAACCTATCATTTGTGTGGTAAGATACCCAACAAGTGTATGCATCATGCTCATCATAAGAAAGGACAAGGGAGCATTTCATGGTATGGAGGCATATGATGCGAGAACAACCAAATACAATAGACTCAATCAAGCAAGCATGCATCATAAGTAAAGTGTCCAAGTCTCCACGATCAATAAGCATAGATGCAACAATTGGAGGCAAGCGACAATGAACAAAATATATCATGTGAGAGGCATGAACATATTTGTCATCAACCCAAGAAAGTGAGTAAGAGTTGAACATGGGTGATGCGACAAAGCAAGCAATCATCTGAATCAAGGCAAGCAAGCTAGTAGTGCGAAGATGCAACGTACTAGAGGGAATCATAGCAAACATGTCATGGGTGCAAATAGTGTGTATGAATAATTCACATGACATAGCACAAGCATGAAAGGATGATATGAGCAAAATAGCATCAATAGCATGAGGCACATTATAAACATGGCAATAGCAACAAGGATCTCCACCAAGCATGCAAATACACATAGGAGTAGCATAATTATGAATCATGGGTAGATGCAAGCAAGGGTCACAAATGCATGGCAAAGGCATAGAAGCAAGCATTGCATGCAAAGTGAACACGGTAAAATGAGCATGAAGTGACAAGTTGTATATAGCCCATAGCCGTGTGAGAGCCATGTGAGAGAGATGCACGTAGTCGTTGTGCGAAGAGAGTGGTGGGAAGGATAGTTTACGGGATCCCAAATCATCTTTTCTCTCAAGAGCTCGTTTCGTCAACTCTTGGGATTGAGAGGTTGACGAGTATACGGGAGTACCTACACAAAACAAAAACTAAGGGAAAATTGTGTGTGCATGGTATATGTACACATCATCCATCATGATGCGCACGTGCAAGTGTTGGTTAGCACAAAATAGCCAATGCTCAAATAAATGAGATGCGTGATATAGAAACATGTCATCCATCATGATAGGTTTGTTGTTATGTATAGCATAATGGAGACTCAAATTGTGTAATGCATCACGAGAAATATGTAGAGCATTGTTATTCATGGAATGCATATGGTGCAAGCAATTATGGGAATCATGCAAAGTATGGAATGCATCAAAATCTGCTATATGTATGAGGAAACTATGGGGGTCTCCTCATGAGCATTAATGGAAACATCACACGGAGAAGATTGACAACATCCCAAACAATGCATATTTGGAACAATGTGATCATGGCATGGCATAGTAGATGAATTGCGCAAATCATGTAAAGGAAGCATAGCAATATCATCGCAAGAGAAAGAAAAGCCAATGACCATCATCTCGTCATCTATGCCATAAGTGCAAATGGGATTTATGGTAATGGGGCATGCATAGTCACTATGTTGAGATTGAAATGATGCAATATGGGATATCTCACTCATAGCATATGACAATGTTAATGGATTGTCAAACATGATGTGACCAAAAGAATTTTCACATGATATCCTATGGAGCATAGCATCACAACTAGGCAACTCGGCATGCTCGTCATCATATTCATCATAAATAGGTAAGTCATGACATGAAGAAGTCGCACTAGCATGAAGCATGGGTATAGGTGTGTCAACAACATGCAAGCAATCATTCATAAAATAGTCCACTAGTGGGACAAGAGAAGCACCGTCACCTATTTTACCTTTGGAGCATCGCTCATGTGTTGTAGGTGAGGTGTCGAAGACCAAGTCATGGTCATCTTCATCTTGATGGAATGTAACATCCCAAAATTCTAAATTTTGGAATGTAATATTAAATAGATAGATTTGATTGATTGTTTGATTGATTGACTGAAAGTGAGTGAATTCGAACCTTTTGAAAGTTAAATGAGACGGAATAAAAGGACTTCCCCAAACTTCCATTTTTGTATTTATGATCTCCGTGAATTCAAATTGTTTTCAAATACAAAACCCTCGAGAGAAGATGACATGACTTCTTCCATTTAAATAAATGAAAAGGGTTTTGAAAAGATTTGAATTTCATTTGGAAATATTTTTAATTCGGAAACTTCAAGCAACTCAATGATTTTCATGAGAGAAGATAAAATGACTTCTTCAAATTATATGAAATATGAGTTGGGAGTTTAAAAGGATCAAAATTTAAAATCCTTTTGAAATTATTTTCAATTTGGAGTTATTTGGGTTTTATTCAGATGATTTTTCTCCAAAAATAAAATATACAGAAAATAGGGTAACATGATTCCCTACATCAGAAAATTGGAGAGAAATAAATTTGAATTAATTTTGGTATTTTTATAATGATTTTTATTGGATTTTATTAGACCAGTAGCATTCTTTGAATTATCTGAATTTGTGTGCATTTTATTTAATGCGAGGAAAATGTTCAGCTTGTAGAAAATATTTTTCTAAAAATGTTGATATATAATATGCCTATATAAAGTTTTATATTTATTTTTGTTTTTCAGTTTATCGCTTTCTGTTTAAAAAACAAATAACAAATCTGTGCGCGCGCGTGAAACTAAATGTCACCCATGTGCGCATCGTAGTACTAGCGGGCGCCCCATCTTTTGTTTTTCTTTGTCCTAAGTGGGCCAGGCCCAGCCAGCCTTTTCTTTCCAGATTTTCTTTTCTTTCTTCCTTTGAAAAAAAACTACCGTGCCAGTGTACGCGCGCGGCCGAGCCGAACTTTTAGCCCATGCGATCTTTTTCAAATTTCATCTGCGTACATATAGATTTAGTCCCACATTCCCTAGCATTTGACCCTAAGCCTCTTTTCGTCAATAAATATAGACCCATAGAGCCTCCAAAAATTATCCGATTCGGGTTAAATCAATATTTTGGTTTGACTAGATTCTTTAAGAAAAATATATTTCTCCTCTCCGGCGCGACTTCTGAAAATTGTCTCTTCTCTCCGAAGTCGTCTTTTCTCTGCCTTGTAAAGGTGTCTTTCTTTGTTTTTTCTTCTTTTTATACTTCCGTAGTTTATTATTATTTTTAGACTAATACGATAGAATAATTAGATTATCAATTAGTCTACGTATTTATACGTTATACCTTAACCGTAACTATTTTTCTTTCGTAAAACAGCTTGGCCCTGATTTTTCAAATAGCCATAACTTTTCACTCGTTTATCCAAATTAGATGAAACCAGCGGCTATAGCTTCTTATTGTTTTTCACCTATCTAGTGAACCTGTCACATCAACTTTTTGAAATTTTCAATTTTCAAATTTTGTTCAGATTCATATTCAAACTTCTTTTGAACATAACTTGAGTTTCGTAACTCCGATTTAGTTGATTCTTTGTGCAAATCGAAGCTCTTGACCTAAACTTTCTGATAAGGCCAAATTCACTTAATTTTAGTACTGTTAGAAATTGTTTTATGTTGCAAGAGTTATTTTCTTGGTTTTGACGTTTTCCGAATTGTCTTCTTCATTCTTCCCGATCTTTTCAGTGATTGCTTACGTGTGGTTACTATTGCTTGCATATGATAGATTGACCGGAGTGTGACAAGTAGAACTATCAAGAGTTTTGAGTGCGAATCATCTACATCAACACTGCATGCAAGTTCACACTTTGATCATACCCCTTTATCTCCCAGTTTTTATGCATTAGTTCCAATCCTCAAACATTGCATGGTTAGGATGTGATTTTAACATGTGGGTTGGGAAGTAGTTGTTGAGGTAGAACCTATTAGCCTGTTACATTCAAACCCTTGGGAGTTACTTCTACGCGTTGCTTAATTTGCTATGCTATGCTCGTAGACGTGGTTTGGGTGAGTGAAATCCATGACAGATGTGAGATTGTTAATTAATGGTTCAACTTAAGGTGGCAACTTAAATACACATCTGGGTGGATTGAGGCACCTGGAGTACCCAGTGTTGCCTATATTTTTGGAAATCACGGAGTACCCGCGTGATTTTCCTATGGACCGCCACCCAGGCTCAAAGGGATCATAAGATTATTCATGCTAGAAACTTCCGTGTGCAGCCACAAGCTATTATGGGCTCTAGCATAGTTGAGTAAGTTACGTGAAGCTCTTAAAGAGGTGGATCAGTAGGTAGAGGGTTGTAGGTTTGGTATGGTCTGCCCGGAGTAGAGAGTTAATGTTTCTGAAACACTGTGTCTCGGTCATCCGTTTCTCAAACACCATGTAGTGCGAGAAATCCAATGGAGGCGATCGAGTCTTGTGGGGAAAAGTGCACAAACCTCTGCAAAGTGTATAATCTAATCATGGTTAGCCGTGTCCCCGGTTATGGACAATTTTGAGTCTCTAGTCTTTGGATATTCATGTTGATCTCAACACTCTATTTAATCAACTTGATTGGGTTAATGATTATTATTTTGGGATTGAGTTGGAGGAACCTTCTCAATATTTTCAACCAACTTTGTAGTTAAATAAAATATATTCCTTTGCAACAGGGAAAAATTGGCTTTTCGCAAAAACATTATAACCATAGAGCTTTTCCACCAGCCATATATGCATGTAGTGATAGCTATTATTCATCATTATCCTCTGGTGTGAATTTGCCAGTACATTCAATGTACTGACCCTTTGTGGCTGCAACGTCTCATGTTGCAGGATTCTTACGAAGAGTAAGTGATACATTAGGGTTACGATTTCTACACTCAACTTTGCCGTTGGTGTTCATGGGAATCCATAACCTTGTTGTTATTTCCGCTATTCGGATTGAGGTAATAGTATTTACGTTACTTTCTACATGTGATTTACCTCCGTTATAAATCCTCGAGTACTGTGTGTGTCAGCATACCGATCCAGGGATGACACTTAAACACGGAGACTTGACCGTCTGAGGTCGGGTCGCTACATGGAACCAGGTGGGGGGTGCATCTTCTTCCACCATGGCCATCGTCGTCTCCATTGGAGGTATGGACTTGTCGAGGATAGGCGTGTCGTCATGTAGGAGACCTAGCACCAAAGAAAACACACTCGAAGTAGAGGTTAATTTGTTAGAAATCGTAGTGTCCTCACATGCCGTGTCAACTACCTCACTCACTAAGTGTTGTGGCTCACTCACTCCCTCTTGTATGCTCTCACTCATATTGTTGGTGGAGTCACTCAAATGGCTCTCAAACTCACATAGGATATGTGGCATGCTCTCATGTATGGGGCTAGTGGTGGTCACACTCATCCTCTCATAGGAAATGCACTCAATGTCACGTATGGTGGAGTCACTCATGTCACTCATGTGGTCGTGGCTTTCCTCACATGGAAATTGGGGCATCTCGTGACATGTCGGTGGCGGAGAGATGTTGGTTCAAATGTCTCCATGCTCAATCACGTTGTAGTCGTAGCCGTAGATGAAGGCCGAAGATGGCACATCATCACTCTCCTCCAAGACCAAAGATAAGGTCTCATGTGCGGTCTCGTAGCTTGACTCAAAGTATGAGTCCAATATGGGCGCCATCTTCATGTTGTTGAAGAGGTTCATGCTCATCGCCGTGGTCGAAGGGGATGGCCCTTGCTCGACCTTGTTGTCACCGTCTTGTTGTTGGAGGCCCATATGATGTGGCACCTCATAGCTCGTCTCTATGACCGAAGGGAATTTCCCATGCTTAGCCATTTTCCTTGAGGGGATTCCGAAGATGGAAGTGTCGCCCTCGCTCGTAGGTGGTCGCCTTGTACTTGATGACGTCTATGTAGGTGAACTCAGGGGAACTAGGCGAAGATTCCATACGTCCAAAGGCGAAGATGCCTTGATAGCACTTGGCGAAGATGCCGAAATGGTTGTTGTAGCTGTAGCTCCGTCTTGGTGGTGCTTGTCTCGCAGTCTTCTCTTGTGCTCATGAAGTTTGGACTTGTCATGAAGTAGGGCTTATTGTGACTTGTGCATTTGCACTTGGTGAGCATCGTCATGATGATGTTGGCGTTGTCGCACTTGAGCTCGTCATAGATGTCGTTCGTCTTCGTCGTGCACATGTTGCTTGGAGGTGACTTGCCCTTCATGACGAGGTTGATCACGAACATGATGGTTGTCGCCATGGAGATGTGGACGTGGACGACTTCCGCTTGTATCGCTTGGGCGCTCCGAAGAGGACCGATGTACTCGCCGCCGCCTTGAATATGACAAAGGGGAAGTAGACTTGATCAAGGCCCGAATCTCCTCCATCCTTGTATCTTGCTCCTTTTTTTGTGCGGAAAGCTTGTTGTCGATGTAGTCCCTTTTCCTTGCTTCTGAGTGACGAATGTCGAAGGAGAGGTTCTCGATGTGCTCTCGCAATCTTGATTGTGCGCCTTGCATTTGTCATTGTAGATCAAAGAGTGACGCTTTGGTGATGTAATTGTTCACGTCATCGTTGTTGTCGAAGACCGGAGATGAAATGCCTTGCCTATCCATCACAAGACTCGAGCCAATATGAGTGGGAGAAAGAGAAGAACGAATACCAAATGTACCTTGACCGAAGTTGAAGATGGATCAATGATCACTCCAATGTGGAACAAGGAAATAGCACAATTGGTATCAATTCTTGTTGGTTTCTCACACCTACACAAATAAGGCTTATGGTGGAGCTCGGTGAGGATAGTGTGATAGAGGCAAAGGTGTACTGATGTTTCGATGAGATGGTGGCTATCGTTTCTGTGGGAGTCGACCTTGACGATCCGACTATGAACGTGCGAGACGTCGCGCCTTAGCAATCGCTAACCCAACTTCCGAGGGGTTATTGACCACGCCGGAGAACGATCAACCTGACCATGAGGGTCTGTTTCCTGCGAGCAAACGAAAAACAAGCAAGAAACTGAGATTGCAATCTGGATATTGTGAATATAAGACGAAAGCTTTATTGATCAAGGTGGGGTTCTGTGACGTCTTGGTCTGGTCATTGGACACAAACGAAGTACGCGAAGTTGCAGCTATGGCGAACTTTTAATCTAAACAAAACCCAAAGTCTAAACGACGCCCTAAGGGTTGTATATATGGAGGAAGAGGCGGGATTTCGTGGCCCTTGGAGGAGGGGTATGAAACCAACCCTAACTCTTGTTTCCCCACACATACGGACTCTAAAAAAAGCCTATACTTAAGTATTTCGAAAATACATGGGCCTGGCCCAATAATAAGGTGACACAGCACCAAAAATAGTCTCTGGACGAAATTTCTGAAGTGGCATCTTGTATATTTCGTCCAAGGCTTCATGCACTCCTTATGGTGGCTTCAAAGTCCTGAAATCATCACTTGTAACTCCGTTCTGGATCCCCTTACGCATGCCATCATCTCCATGCTTGAACTTGTTCCAAGGTGCATCTTACTTGTCCAAGCTAGCCCCTTCATTTGTAAACAAAACAAATGTATCCAATTTAGGCAGCATCATATCCTCATGAACATTAGAATCATTACCAAGAAACAAAAGTACCTGATAATTCAATTGGCGTGTGCAAGCTCTAGTAATTGGTCCAGTTTGTATAGCAGCAGGGGCTGTGGGTGTAACAATGGTATATATGTCCTCATCATCCTCCCCTTCTTGAAATGAAGTCGTCCTCGACGAAAGTTCATCGTCCTCACCCAAATAAGGCTTCAAATCTGCAATGTTAAAAGTGGGACTAACCCCAACATCTGTAGGCAGCTCAAGTTTTTATGCATTATCATTTATTTTCTCTAACACCTTAAAAGGACCATCAGCACATGGCATTAGCTTTGATTTGCCCAAATTAGGAAATCTATCCTTACGCAAATGTAACCAAACAAGATCTCCAGGTGCAAACACAAAATGTTTTCTACCCTTATCTCCAGCAAGTTTATATTTAGCATTCATACGCTCAATGTTTTCCTTAGTTAACTCATGCATTTTTAAAATCAAATCAGCACATTCTTTAGCATCAAAATTAACCTTCTTCGAAGATGGAAGAGGTGACAAATCAATAGGTGCACGAGGTAGGAAACCATACACAATTTCAAAAGGGAACATATTACTAGTAGAATGCAATGAACGATTATAAGCAAATTCAATATGAGGCAAGCATTCTTCCCACATTTTCTTGTTATTCTTCAAAACAGCCCTAAGCATTGTAGACAATGTTCTATTGACTACTTCAGTTTGTCCATCAGTTTGGGGGTGACAAGTAGTACTAAAAAGCAGTTTAGTCCCCAACTTAGCCCATGAACATCTCCAGCAATGGCTAAGAAATTTAGTATCATGATCTGAAACAATATTATTTGGCACACCATGCAAGTGAATAATTTCACGAAAGAACAAATCAGCAACATTACCAGCATCATCGCTTTTATGACATGGTATAAAGTGTGCCATTTTCGAGAACCTATCCACGACAACAAATATGCTATCCCTCCCCTTCTTTGTTCGAGGTAAACCTAAAACAAAGTCCATAGATATATCCTCCCAAGGAACACTAGGTATAGGCAAAGGCATATATAAACCATGAGGATTGAATCGTGACATAGCTTTTTGACATGTAGTGCAGCAAGCAACAAAACGGTCAACATCCCGTCTCGTCTTTGGCCAAAAGAAATGTGTAGCAAGTATATCCTCCATCTTCTTGACGCCAAAGTGTCCCATTAATCCTCCTCCATGCGCCTCCTGCAACAACAAAAGACAAACAGAGCTAGCTGGAATGCATAGCTTGTTAGCACGAAACACAAATCCATCGTTAGGAACGAACTTGTTCCAAGTTCTTCCTTCCTTACAATTCTGCAATACATCTTTAAATTCAGCATCATGCACATATTGATCTTTGATGGTCTCCAAACCAAATATTTTATAGTCAAGTTGTGAAAGCATAGTATAACGACGAGACAATGCATCAGCAATAACATTTCCTTTACCCTTCTTGTGTTTAATGACATAAGGAAAAGTCTCAATGAATTCAACCCATTTAGCATGTCTACGGTTCAGTTTTGCTTGACTTTTAATGTGTTTCAAAGATTCATGATCAGAATGTATAACAAATTCCTTTGGTCATATATAATGTTGCCATGTTTCTAAGGTCTGAACAAGAGGATATAATTCTTTATCATAAGTAGAATAGTTCAGACTAGGCCCACTCAATTTTTCAGAAAAATATGCAACAGGTTTGCCATCTTGTAATAACACACCTCCTAATCCAATTCCACTAGCATCACATTCAAGCTCAAAAGTCTTATTGAAATGAGGAAGTTGGAGTAAAGGAGCATGTGTCAACTTATCTTTCAATACCGTGAAGGCTTCTTCCTGTGCGGTACCTCACGTCGAGGTTACCGTCCTTGAAGATGGTGAGTGGCAGTGTTCTTGATGTAGATACCAAGATGATGGAGACTCATCCCTAAGTACCGAAACACCTTAGGAAACGGTAAAAACCGTGAACTCAAAATCTCAAGGGCAAAAGTCAAATGGTGGTAGCAGAGATGGCAATGTGGAAGTGGTGGTGATGTCAATAGCTACTCAACAAGGTAAAGAACGCGACAATCGGACTCCGGATGTGGAAGTTATGGCCGAAACGGTGAAGTGCATGCAGCTGCTGAAGGGGGGGCCGTGCGCACGGGGTCTAGGGCCCGTGGGCACGGGGTGCCGTGTGCACGGTACACACACCGAGGGCATGGGGTCACCTGGGACACGCGGGTTTGGTGGATTTCTTCCAGATCTGGGCTCTAGATGGATGGATCTCATTGTTGGGGTTTAGTTGGGGGTATGGGGGTGGTATGGGAGGGTGGGTGGTCGAAGGGGAAGCGGTCGAAACACACTGGAAGGGTCATGCGCACGGGGTCTGTCTGGCCCGTGTGCACGGGGTCCCGATGGCCCGTGTGCACGGGGTGCTTTGTGAGTGGATGAACTGCTCCAAATCCGTGGGTAAATTCGAAATTGGGGTCTAAATCGAAGAATGGAAGGTTGGGGAAGGTGGAGAGAAGCAAGATCCACTTGAAACCAAGCAAATCCATGGATTAAATTCAACAAAATATCATCAAAACCAACAAATCACAAAAAAATTGGGGTTATTTTTTGTGGGGAATTTTCGAATTTAGGATGAAATCAACAAACTAGGCTAGAAAACAAAGAGGGGGGCTCAAATTTCATGAGAAACCATGGCTCATGATACCAAAATGGTGTAGGGTGGAACCCTAAGTGGAGATCTTTCACGAATTGGAGGGGGGATCCCCAAGAACAAGATGAACACAAGAGGGAAAACAAGAGGAACACTCAAGAACAAGTCCAATCACACATCCACTAGACAATCAAACACACAAGATCCACAAGGTACATGAACAATCAAAGGGAAATAAGATACATGGTAGAGTTCATCCCAAATCCTATGAAGGAGATGAGGGCTTGATGATCTATATAGATCCTTCCCTCAAGGGGGGTCTTCATCCACTAGGGATCTTCTCCAATGGAGGCCTTGAACTCTAATGGAGTGTCTCTCTCTCAAGAGGAATCCCACAAGGGGAGATACATGAGCTAAGCTCTAGTGTTTAGATCTATTCTTAGCTAAGTCTAAATGGAGGAGATGAAGGAGTATATATAGGTCCAAGGGATGAAGGGGTAAGCAGGGGCGAAATGGGGATTACATGGGCAAAGCCCACAGCAACACATAGGGGGCCCTGTGTGCACGGGGTAAGTGGAGCCCGTGCGCACGGGGTATCCAGAGACCTGGCGCAAGGGCCCGTGCGCACGGGTTCCATTGGGCCCGTGGACACGGGGGTCCCGTGGGCACGGTAAAGGCCCGTGCGCACGGGGGCTTCAGGACCGCCAGCCTGGGAGGCCCGTGGGCATGGGGTCGGAGGGGCCCGTGCACACGGGGTCGCCTGGGAGTTGCTGCCTTCTTCTTGGCGCTTCCTTCTCCGCTTCCAAGCTTCCCTCTTGGATGGTGTAGATGTTCTCTTCTTCTTCGACTCCTCCTCGATGAATGTGTAGCTGCGCTCACACCTATGTATGCACACGAGAGACAGGTCAAGTAGTATACCATCCTCGAAAGGTATAAGTGGACACGTGTAAAGGAGATGATTCACCTTTGTATGTATGAAGTAGATATGGCACGTGTCACTTGCCAAATGGACTCTTGACATGGTGATGTCCATAGGATGCTCCGCATCACATGGGGCATCATCTGGTCTTCTCCCAAATCTTCTAGTGCCTCTTTTGTCTAGAAAAAAACTCCAAAATGTTTCGTGGCATTTGGACTTCATTTGGTACTGATATTCTGCGAATCAAAAAAAACAAGCAAAACGAGCAACTGGCACAGGGCACAAAGTGGTGCAGAGCATCCTACGAATATCACCATGTCAAGAGTCCGTTTGGCAAGTGACATTTGCGACATCTACTTCACATACACAAAGGTGAATCATCTCCTTTTCGCGTGCTCACTTGACCCCTTCGAGGATGGTATACTACTTGACACATCTCCCATGTGCATGCATAGGTATTGTCGGAGCTTCACGGATGTCGAGGAGGAGTGCAAGCACCAAGGAACGACTACACCGTCCGTGAGGGAAGCATGGAAGAGAAGACAGAAGAAAGGATAAGAATAAGGAGCGGGTACTGGAGTCAGGTCAGACGTCCGGATCATCCGGGCTCAGCCGGATCACCCGGGGCCCCCTCTGGATTGTCCGGGTAATCCCCTAACCTCGACGGCAGAAGCTTGCATAATTTCATCGGCGGGGCCGAATCATCCGGACGAGGTCCCGGATCATCCGGCCTTGCCTGCGTGCATGTCTCCAGGCCGAGGCCCATGTACCCATTCACCCACCTAACTTACCCCTTCACCCTTGGACTATAAATAGACCTCCTCCTCCCCATTTTTCGGGTTAGCAAAGTGATAGCTCATTTGTATGTGAGCTTTGCTCCTACTACTATTCTCTTGAGAGAGAGAGACTAGTCCATTGGAGGCCAAGACCTCCATCTAGGAGAAGATCCTGAGGGATTCAAGACCTCCTCACGAAGAAGATCCTTCTAGGATTCAACGCCCCATCTCCTTTGGATTTGGCATGAACTCTACCTTGTATCTTTCCCTTTGTTGTTCATGTACCTTGTGGATCTTGTGTGTTTGATTGTCTAGCGGACGTGTGATTGGACTTGTTCTTGAGTGTTTTCCCATGTGATTTCTTCCCGTTCTTCCCCGTGTTCATCGTGTTCTTTATGGGAATCACCTCCAATCGTGAAAGATCGGCCATCTGGGGTTCCACCCTACATCATCTTGGATCAAAGCAAGGTTGATCATGAATTTGGAGCCCCTACCCCTCTTTTTCTAGCCTTGTTTTGTTGTGTTCTTCCCCAATTTCGAAAATCCCCACCAAAAATAGCGCCAATTTTTTTGTCATTTGTTGGTTTGATGATGTTTTGTTGATTTTGATCTATGGATTTGCTTGGTTTCGAGTGGCATCTCCCCAAGTTTCCCCACCTTCCATCCACGAAATCTCCTCAATTTTGCCCCGAAAATCATCCATTTTCTTCCCAAAAATTCGACCCTGAGAGGAAATCCCGAGCAGTTTGACCTGCTTGGATCATCCGAAAGTGCTCTCGGATCATCCGGACTAGCCCGGATCAGCTGGACCCTCTCCCAGACGTTCGGATAACCTAGACACCCGAACACCTGTACCGGAGTTGACGAATCCGGATCATCCGGAAGTACTCCCGGATCATCCGAACATAGCCCAGATTAGATGGACCTCCTCCCGGATGTCCGGATAGCCCTGAAACTGGTTGTGCTGAATTCTTGTTTCGGCCATAACTAATTCACCCAGAGTCCGATTTTGACGTTCTTTAGGTCATTTTGAAGCTATTGACATCCCCCATCCCATAAAAATACTAACAACACCATTTCACTCAATCAAATTTTTGGAACTTTGGCATCTTTGCCTAGGGCTTCCACCATATCTACCGCATTACCACCACCGACTTCCGCAACCTAACCCATTTTGTTCCCTATAGCATTAGTGGTTGCTAGAGTAGTGATTCGAGTCTCCTAAGGTGTTTCGGCTACTTAGGGACGATTGATACTTCATCAATCACCACCTCACCTTCCGCATAACCTTGCCTACCATACACTTCCGCCACCCCAGCTTAACCCAATTTTGTTTGTGTTGTGAGTTGTGTCTCCTAAGGTGTTTCGGCTACTTAGGGATCATGCTTCCAACTCCGTAACCGTGTATAGCCCACCATACCCTTCCACCACCATAACCCATTTTGACTGGGTTTCCATCAATACCTCCGCAAAACCACCACCGCATTCCCGCTACCACCATTTGACATTTGACGTTTGAGATTTTGAGTTTGCGGTTTTTTCCGTTTCCTAAAGTGTTCACGGATTTTGACCTCGACGACATCATTGTATATTCCCCTTGCAATTGCATTGATAACCCCTAGCCCATTTTGCGTTACTTGCCTATCGAGACTAGCCATTTGAGTATTGCCCGACAATGTTACTTGTGCACATTAGTGAACCACCCTTCCATTGCATATATACCATATCATCTTGGTATCATCATATAATCCCTTGTGTCACAAGATTGTTCCCCTCATATACACAATTGCTATCTTGGTTTGTGCATTTCACATTGGAGCTATACAAAAAAAGAGAATAAGCTTTTAAGAAAAAGAGAAAGATCAAAGAAGCTTTTAAGCAAGAGCCATAGCATCATACCACATTGGACGTAAGATTATCATATCCGATCATCTTGGACCATTGTATGTGAAACACCATGAACCATATATACATAGCATACTTGGGATAGAATTTTGATACATTTTGCATCTTGATAGAGGCGAAGGTGTCCCGACGTTTCGATGAGATAGATATCATTTTCTGTGGGAGTCGATTTTAACGATCCGACTACGAACGTGCGAAGACGTTGCGCCTTAGCAATCGCTAAACCAACTTCCGAGGGTTATTGACCACACCGGAGCACGATCAACCTGACCATGAAGGTCTATTTCCTGCGAGCAAACGACCATGGAGGATCCAAGGACCAAGGCCAAGCATGGAAGAGGAGAAGGAAGAGGAAGCAGGGACAAGCTTCTGGAAAGCCCGAAACTTCCGGCCTCTGCCCAGAACCTCCGACCCCCGGAGTCCAGACCAGGCTCGAGCGCGCCAACTCTCTGGATAGCCCATAACCCGGCAGGAACCTGCCCGGAACTTCCGGCCTGCCTGTGTGCAAAGACTCGGGCCGAAGCCCATGTATCCCTTTCCCACTTACCCCTTCGTGGCATAGAATATATATACTTCTCTACCTTCACGAGAGATACCACGGCCTCTATGGAGAAGATCCCTTTGGATTCAAGACCTCCTTTTGGAGAAGAACTCAAGACCTCCTCACGGAGAAGACCGGCTACCACTTGTATCGTCCGTTGTTGACTTTAGATCTTGTATCTTCCTTTGTGTTCATGGATCTAGCGCATGTGTGATCATATTTGTTGGTTTCTTGTGTACCTCTTGTGTTTTTACCCTCGTTTCCATCCTCGTGTTCTTCGTGTTCATCACGGGGTCCGCTCCTTTCGTGAAAGATCGGGCCACTAGGGTTCTACCCTACATCAACTCCTTATGGTGGCTTCAAAGTCCTGAAATCATCACTTGTAACTCCGTTCTTGATCCCCTGGCGCATGCCATCATCTCCCTGATTGAACTTGCTCCAAGGTTTATCTTTCTTGTCCAAACTAGGCCCTTCATTTGTAAGCAAAACAAATGTATCTAATTTAGGCAGCATCATATTCTCATGAACATTAGAATCGTTACCAAGAAACGAAAGTACCTGATAATTCAATTGGCGTGCGCGAGCTCTAGTAATTGGTCCAGTATGTATAGCGGCAGGGGATGTGGGTGTAACAATGGTATTAATGTCCTCATCATCCTCCCCTTCTTGAAATGAAGTCGTCCTCGACGAAAGCTCATCCTCATCACCCAGATAAGGGTTCAAATCTGCAATGTTAAAAGTGGGACTAACCCCAAAATCTGCAGGAAGCTCAAGTTTATATGCATTATCATTTATTTTCTCTAACACCTTAAAAGGACCAGCTGCATGTGGCATTATCTTTGATTTGCGCAAATTAGGAAATCTATGCTTACGCAAATGTAACCAAACAAGATCTCCAGGTGCAAACACAACATGTTTTCTACCCTTATCTCCAGCAAGGTTATATTTACCATTCATACACTCAATGTTTTCCTTAGTTAACTCATGCATTTTTAAAATCAATTCAGCACGTTCTTTAGCATCAAAATTAACCTTCTCCGATGATGGAAGAGGCAACAAATCAATAGGTGCACGAGGTAGGAAACCATACACAATTTCAAAAGGACACATCTTAGTAGTAGAATGCAATGAACGATTATATGCAAATTCAATATGAGGCAAGCATTCTTCCCACATTTTCTTATTATTCTTCAAAACAGCCCTAAGCATAGTAGACAATGTTCTATTGACTACTTCAGTTTGTCCATCAGTTTGGGGATGACAAGTAGTACTAAAACATAGTTTAGTCCCCAACTTAGCCCATAAACATCTCCAAAAGTGGCTAAGAAATTTAGTATCACGGTCTGAAACAATAGTATTTGGTACACCATGCAAGCGAATAATTTCACGAAAGAACAAATCGGCAACATTAACAGCATCATCGCTTTTATGACATGGTATAAAGTGTGCCATTTTCGAGAACCTATCCACGACAAGAAATATGCTATCCCTCCCTTTCTTTGTTAGAGGTAAACCTAAAACAAAGTCCATAGATATATCCTCCCGAGGAACACTAGGTACAGGCAAAGGCATATATAAACCATGAGGATTGAGTCGTGACTTAGCGTTTGGACATGTAGTGCAGCGAGCAACAAAATGCTCAACATCCCGTCTCATCGTTTGGCCAAAAGAAACGTGTAGCAAGAATATCCTCCATCTTCTTGACGCCAAAGTGTCCCATTAATCCTCCTCCATGTGCCTCCTGCAACAAAAAAAGACGAATGGAGGTAGCTGGAATGCATAACTTGTTAGCATGAAACACAAATCCATCGTTAAGAATGAACTTGTTCCAAATTCTCCCTTCATTACAATTCTGCAATACATCTTTGAATATAGCATCATGCACATATTGATCTTTGATGATCTCCAGACCAAATATTTTAAAGTCAAGTTGTGAAAGCATAGTATAACGACGAGACAATGCATCAGCAATAACATTTTCTTTACCCTTCTTGTGTTTAATGACATAAGGGAAAGTCTCAATGAATTCAACCCATTTAGCATGTCTACGGTTCAGTTTTGCTTGACTTTCAATGTGTTTAAAAGATTCATGATTAGAATGTATAACAAATTACTTGGGCCATAAATAATGTTGCCATGTTTCTAAGGTCCGAACAAGAGCTTATAATTCTTTATCATAAGTAGAATAGTTCAGACTAGGCCCACTCAATTTTTCAGAAAAGTATGCAACAGGTTTGCCATCTTGTAATAACACACCTCCTAATCCAATTCCACTAGCATCACATTCAAGCTCAAAGGTCTTATTAAAATCAGGAAGTTGGAGTAAAGGAGGATGTGTCAACTTATCTTTCAATACCATGAAGGCTTCTTCCTATGTGATAGGGGCAAAGGTGTCCTGTCTTTTGATGAGATGGTGGCTATCGTTTTAGAGGAAGTCGACTTTGACGATCCGACTACTAATGTGCGAGGACATAGTGCCTTAGCAATCAATAAACCAAGTCTGAGAGGTTCTTGACCACGCCGGAGCATGATTAACCTGACCACGAAGGTCTATTTCTTGCAGGAAAACGAAGAACAAGCAAGAAACTAAGATTGCAATCTGGATATTGCGAATATAAGAAGAAAGCTTTATTGATCAAAGGTGGGGTTCTGTGATGTCTTGATCTGGTCGTTGGACACAAACGAAGTACGCGAAGTTGTAGCTATGGCAAACTTTTTATCTAAACAAAACCGAAGGGAAAAGCTACTAGATGGATCTACTTATATAGGAGCAAGGGGTGGCGGCCAAGGAGGTGGAAGGACGTCCCAAGGCAGCCTAAAACTAACCCTAGGTCGTACAAGGCTCATGGGCCCAAGTGGAGGTGGTGCAACACCTTTGGACTTGTTGTTTGACTCGGATTCTGCTGCAGCGTCAGATTGTTTCGTCGATATCTCAATACTCCGCATGAATTTGAAGGTGATTCCACATGGGTTGGAAAGAGCACGAAATCTACTTTCCAAGAAAAAAACAATCACCCAATTCGGAGTCCAGTGAAAAAGTTGTTGACGTTTGGAGTCAGGTATGTCTGTGCAGTCCGAATCTGAATCCCGAACGTGAGAGACTTGGACTCCATCTTTTCGTGGCCCAAAAGTGACGTGAGAGGACTTTTGAACTGAACCTAAACTTCTCATTTTCCCTTATCTTCATATGTGGATTGTACAAATATCCCGTACACCTGCAATTAGACAAAACACAAAAGTGTGTGAAGTATTTTTGTTCTGGATAACATAAATAGACTGTTGAATAGTTTGCACTAGAAATCACCTCACAAATATGCATGTATGAAATATTTTTGGTCGTATCCAAGGTAGTCATGTCATCATCATCCTCCCCTACTTGAAAACAAAGCCGTCATCGGCGTTGCTTAATCTGAAATGTTGCTAACAAAAGAGACAAGGTGTACATGTTGTATATGTATATGTCATCCATTTTTACTTCCATTGATTTTGGACATACGACACATGTATACATGAGTAACTTTCATAGTTCATAAATTCTAAAGCCAAAAAATTATCACAAGAAGTAGAAGGCATGAAAATATTGCAAGTCAGTTTGCACATATAAGTAAAGCTCTTATTCATTTCAAAATATTGACAATGTTCATCATTAAACCATCCCAACATTGGTGAATAAACCTTACTTGCATCAAATTTACATGCTACAACATGCTTAAATAAGCAAACATGCAATAAGTCATTGGACATAGAATCATCACCAAGATTAGAGGTCATATCAAAAATATTAAACATTGCTTCTTTTGCATCAACAATTAATTCAATGGGTGCACTCAAAATTGTTGGTATTTCAGTTATTTGATCACATGACGCATTCATGACACTAACAAGATTCTCTAAAATAGGTGGTGTGCTCACATCAACAGGTAACTCAACACATGATGCATTCAAGCTAACTAGGCATGCATCATTCTCATGTGAAGTTATATCATCAATACCTTTATTGTTACCTTGTCGCAAAGACGAAACTGATGTAGGTACGGACGTTGACATTGTACCATACTCTTGAGATGATGTTGCGCTCACAATTCGAGGTGGGGCTGCTCTAGTAGGTGCAACAGTGGAGGAACCAACCGACGGTGTTGAGCATGAACTGGAGTTGTTGTTATTGTCACCCAATGCATCCTCCTGTATCTGTCTCTCAAAGGTACAAGCACGAACATACATACCAGTAATGCAACAAGGAATATACTGAAATCTTGCACGGATATCATGGTTCAAACCACCAAAAAATCTATTCATTGTATCATCCTCGGATTCTTCCATGTCACAATGATGCATATAAGATTTGAACTCTTGGTAGTAAGCATGAACAATGTTACTGCCTTGTTTTAATTGTTCCAATTTGCAAAGCAATTCACGACGATAGTAAGGAGGAAAAAATTGTTGTCTCCTTACAGCTTTCAAAACTTTCCAAGTTGTGGGTTGGTTATCAATGTTTTTCTTACAATGTACACTGCACCAAACAGAAGCAAAACCAGTAAATGCTCTAGTGGTAGCTCGTACTCTCTCAAGTTCAAAAAAATCATGGTGAGTAAAAACTTGTTCTACTTCAAGCTCCCAAGCTAGATAAATAGCAGGATTAAATCTACCCTCAAATGACGGTAAAGAGATAACCTGACCATGTGCATGTGTGTGTTGTCCCAACTCTCGTGATGGTGAAGATGTGTCCGTCGTCCAAGAACTTCTATCTCCTAAACCTGTCATGATTAGTAGAAACAAGAAACAAAATTCGAGAATAATGTTCCTATGAACTACTAGGATGTGGTTGTAAAGTGCTCATAGTAAAGCAAATATCAATATCTTACAAGTTCTTACCATGCGGCAAGTGGTGACAGGCAACTAGCGGTGTCAAATAACTCCGAAGATTGTGTAAAGCGATTGCCAGGAGAACGTACGTATACACGGTGCAGAAATATGTGGAGCTGGGTTGGCTATATTTGGTAGGAAAAGATTAGCAATAATCAATTCAGAGATGCAATGTTGAATAAAAGCTCAACGATGGTACTGTGCTGGTCCTAGGCTAGACCAGACTAGAGACGCGAGCCTAGAACACTAATGAGGTCACGTCGTAGCACAAATAGCTTCAATAAAGGATATGAAGTAGCTCTGGACAACAAAATATAAGTGAAGATCACAATAGTCGTAAAGATAATGATGTGAAACAACAGCCAAGCAGGATATATCAACAACTTTCTCTCCAACTTTCCTCTGGAAAAGTTTATGCCAATTTTTTGATAATTTCTTTCAAGAACGGTATTGACTCAAGTTTTCAAACGCAAAAGGATTCACTCAATTATGAGTTGATATGAGGGGTCAAAAAATTCTAAAACTGGCCTGAAAAACTGGAATAAGCTATGTTTGTGAACTTCGGAAGGCAAAAAGACCTATTTAGAAGCCGATTTTGAGGTGCCAAATATTGAAAATGCTTCTGCAACTATTTAGATGCGGCTCGTCGCTAGCTTTCATTTGAGTACTCACGGAGCTAAAATGGACTTCGTACGAGGAAGTTATGCCTGTTTTACTGAATAGTGCACAAAACAGATTCCAATCCGAATTTAACTACGAGATTGAGTCTAGATAGATCTAAATTTTGTTTTTTTTTCTTCTCTTTTTTTCCACACACTTTTTTGTTATTTTTCTTTCTTTTTTTCTCTCGTTTTTTTCTCTCCCTCTTTTTCTCTCTCCCTCTTTCCAAAACAAACTAGATAAGATGCAGATTGGATCAAGCGAAGATGCGAAGATGACAATGAACGATGGGTAGCACGTGGAGGAAATTGATAGATGGGTGGTGGACAGTGGAAGGGATAACGATGCAGCGGTGACGTGACTAATGTGAACAGAACTCGAAACCCTAAACGAACTAGACACTAAGACCAGTAACTCGACACGACGATGCAAACGATAATTCAACTATGCAAGCAATGAAAAGAAAATTGCAAAGGCTTAGACTGGCTTTGACAAAGGATGAATTGATCTAACTTTTTTGTGGCTTTTTCTTGGATAATAGGCAAGAAAATAAATCTAAGCTAGGAAAAACTGAAAATTCTCATCGAGCAACCTGAAAATTGATACCACTTGATAGGGGCAAAGGTGTCTCGTCTTTCGATGAGATGGTGGCTATCATTTTGGAGGAAGTCGACTTTGATGATCCAACTACGAACATGCGAGGACATCGCGCCTTAGCAATCGCTAAACCAACTCCGAGAGGTTATTGACCACGCCAGAGCACGATCAACCTCACCACGAAGGACTATTTCCTTCAGGCAAACAAAGAACAAGCAAAAAACTAAATTTGCAATCTGGATATTGCAAATATAAGAAGAAAGCTTTATTGATCAAAGGTGGGGTTCTATGACGTCTTGATCTGGTCGTTGGACACAAATGAAGTACGCGAAGTTGCATGTATGGCAAACTTTTTATCTAAACAAAACCCAAGGAAAAAGCTACTAGATGGATCTACTTATATAGGAGCAAGGGGTGGCGGTCAAGGAGGTGGAAGGACGTCCCAAGGCAGCCTAAAACTAACCCTAGGTCGTACAAGGCTCATGGGCTGAAGTGGAGGTGGTGCAACACCTTTGGAGTTGTTGTTTGACTCGGATTCTACTGCAGCATCAGATTGTTTCGTCGATATCTCAATATTACGGACGAATTTGATGGTGATTCGAAATGGGTTGGAAACAGCACGAAATCTACTTTCCAACAAAAAAAGAATCACCCAATTCGCAGTCCGTATGAAAAAGTTGTTGATGTTTTGAGTCAGGTATGTCTGTGCAGTCCGAATCTGAATCCGGAACGTGAGAGACTTGGACTCTATCTTTTCTTGGCCCAAAAGTGTCGTGAGAGGACTTTTTGAACTGAACCTAAACTTCTTCTTTTCCCTTATCTTCATATGTGGATTGTACAAATGTCCCATAGACCTGCAATTAGACAAAACACAAAAGTGTGTGAAGTATTTTTTTCTAGATAACATAAATAGATTGTTGAATACACTACTAGAGAAAAGCCTAGCAGTAGCACGGGTTTTAGGCCTATCAGTAGCATTGGGCGATGCGCTACTGATAAGGCGCTACAGCTAATGTATAGCAGTAGCGTGCCTCCGACCACGCTACTGCTAAATTGACTTAGTAGTAGCGACTTCCCGGAGGAGCGCTACTTGTAATTAGTAGTAGCGCTTCTCCCTGCCCGCGCTGCTGCTATTATTTCGTATTTTATTTATTTTTTATTTCAACTTGTATTCGTACACATTTACACAAGTTTTCATACAACAGGAATTTAGAAATTGTTTATATGTCATAATGAGTTATTACATCACGGGGTGAAAGAACCGCGGACTAGTTTCAAGTGGATGTCCATAATGAGTTATTACATCACGGGGTGAAAGAACCGTGGACTAGTTTCAAGTGGATGGACATCCACTTGAAACTAATCCGCGGTTCTTTCACCCAATGATATAATAAATATCATCATCACATAGCAAATTGGTCACTAGTCATAATCACAAGTACTCCTCATCATCAACTCTAACACATTGTATCACATAATAAACATATTGCACCTCATAGGACCTACTACATTCTCTTAGGACCTACTATATTCTCTAAGGTAAAATAGCAAAAAACAAGATAGCCCCTGACTCTCCATTATGGAGAATGGAGATTATCCTGTCTCCAATTCTTGCCTTTCGCTTAATGTTACTTCCAAGAACCTCCTTGCGAATGTCCAAACATTTTTTCCATTCTTTGATTAGCATGTGTTCACCGGTTTTAGAAATCTGATATGGAGAGGTGAGCTCCTTAGATTGACCTGGCTATATGTTCAGAACTGCAAGGCAACCGTTCTGATACATCAGATGAGGCACACAATCCATCAGGATTTTCTGTTGAAAAACATAGTAATAACTTCATAGTTAGCAATTATGTACTAGTTTTAGGAGTATGCAAAAGATGCACAGATGTCGTAATAGTAAAAAATCTTACCAGGGTATCTCCATAGAAGTTATCATGGTTTAACACGTGCACTAGTGGCACGTATTCACCATAATTTGGAGGAGTTCGATAATAGGTATTGTAATTCTCAAGATAAGTACAATAAGCAATCGTATGACTTTTCTCCTTATAAGTTAATTCGGAGCCATCAGTGTAGTGGGTTTTGTCTACCATCTTCCGCACATTCTTTGAAAATTCAAAATAAGTTGTCAATGGAAATAAGCTATCAAATATTTTGAAATAAACAATATAAATTAGTTAATAACTATGTTTGAGAAACTCACATTGCGGTAGAATCAGAAGCGTATCAACAAGGACCCAAATGTCCATATTGTCTTGCTAGATGTCAGGATCACCATAAAAACCATACATTTTGCAAAGTGCTTCCCAATTTTGGCAACCAAAATGGGTTACTCTCTGAGAATTGTACAGATTTACTTCAAAATCGATATCATGATGGGTCCTTAGGTGTATTTTCTTTGTTTGAAAATTTTCATGGTCTTCAAAAGCCACCCTCTCCAAGACATAGAGTCTTGCATGGCATGGGATAAGCTAGTCGAATTGTAAAAGATGAAAATTAGACGTTGAAATAGTTGAAGTCATGCTTAATTACGAAAAAAACACTTGTTGTTGTTGCGTACCGTTTCAACATCGAAGGTCTCCTCGAGCTTAATGCTGAAGCGTCGATCTTCGTCCAGCTTAACGAACATGTCGCACATACCTCAATTGTCGCGGCACCAGCTGAACTCCCCCGGGACACTGTCGTCGTCCGAGTACGACATTTCCTACGTTCATAATTCAAAGATTAAACTTGTACAATTAAATATATGTACTAAAAACCTAAATTATATCATTATTTTTTGAGAAAATCCAGGCCACTTGATATTTCCTACATATTCTAGCACAAGTCATGCCAGAATTCACGGAAAAATCCGGAATGACCTTTGCTAAAAAAGGACATATCGAGCGCCTGAAATTTGTCGGAACGGAAATTAATCAACACTCCGGCAAAACATAGGCCACTCGGAGGTGTAAACTGAACATGAACGGCCACTTGGGCAACCACATATCCTATTTGAGCAAATATGACATGTTCAACTAGTTTTATTAATTCAACTAGTTCTTACTAAATATAAACTTACTATAAATAGAAAAAACTAGTTCTTTCTAAAAATAAAGTAGTTCAACTAGTTATATTAATTATCTTACTAAAAATACATTAGTTCTATTAATTCAACTAGTTCAACTAGTTTATTAATTTACTTACTAAACTAGTTCAACTACAACTAAAGTAGTTCAACTAGTTTATTAATTTACTTACTAAAAATAAACTACTTCAACTAGTTATATTAATTTTCGTACTAATTCTATTAAACACTTACTAAAATTTAACCCTAACTAATTTGATGAACTCTAAAATTTAATCCTAACTAATTCGATGAACTCTAAAACTAATTCTACTTAACAACTACTGCCAT